>NW_018743318.1:0-19094 GCF_001683475.1 Chenopodium quinoa
ATTTGACTTTTATTTGATTAAATTAGGTTTTTGGAATGCATTTGACTTTCATATGATTCAAAAACCTTTGTTTGAATGTGTTTGACTTTTATTTGAATCAATTAGCTATGTTTGAATGTGTTTGACTTTCATTTGATTCAATTAGCTTTGTTGAATGCATTTGACTTTCATTTGATTCAAAAAGCTTTGTTTAAATGTGTTTGACTTTCATTTGATTTAATTAGCTTTATAAAATGCATTTGACTCTCATTTGATTCAATTAGCTTTGTAGAATGCATTAGACTTTCATTTGATTCAAATAGCATTGTGTGATTGTGTTTGACTTTCATTTGATTCAATTAGCTTTGTTGAATGCATTTGACTTTCATTAGATTCATAAAGTTTGTTTGAATGTGTTTGACTTTCCTTTGATTCAATTAGCTTTGTAGAATGCATTTGACTTTCATTTGATTCAATTAGCTTTGTTTGAATGCTTTTCACTTTCAATTAATTCAATTAGCTTTGTAGAATGCATTTGACTTTCATTTGATTCAATATGATTTGAAAAATGCATCTGACTTTCATTTGATTCAAATAGCTTCTTTGAATGCATTTGACTTTTAATATGATTCAACAAGCTTCGTTTGAATGTGTTTGATTTTCATTTGACACAATTAGCTTTGTTGAATGCATTTGACTTTCAATTGATTAAAAAAGCTTTGTTTAAATGTGTTTGAATTTCATTTGATTCAATTACCTTTGTTTGAATGTGTTTGACTTTCATTTGATTCAATTACCTTTGTTTGAATGTGTTTGACTTTCATTTGATTCAATTAGCTTTTTGAATGCATTTGACTTTCATTTGATTCAAAAAGCTTTGTTTAAATGTGTTTGACTTTTTTTGATTTAATTAGCTTTATAAAATGCATTTGACTCTCATTTGATTCAATTAGCTTTGTTGAATGCATTTGAGTTTTATTTATTTAAAAAGCTTTGTTTGAATGTGTTTGACTTTCTTTTGATTCAATTAGCTTTGTAGAATGCATTAGACTTTCATTTGATTCAAATAGCGTTGTGTGATTGTGTTTGACTTTCATTTGATTAAATTATGCTTTTGAATGCATTTGACTTTCATTAGATTCATAAAGTTTTGTTTGAATGTGTTTGACTTTCCTTTGATTCAATTAGCTTTGTAGAATGCATTAGACTTTCATTTGATTTAATTAGCTTTGTTTGAATGCTTTTCACTTTCAATTGATTCAATTAGCTTTGTAGAATGCATTTGACTTTCATTTGATTAAATTAGGTTTTTGGAATGCATTTGACTTTCATATGATTCAAAAACCTTTGTTTGAATGTGTTTGACTTTTATTTGAATCAATTAGCTATGTTTGAATGTTTTTTACTTTCATTTGATTTAATTATCTTTGTAGAATGCATTTGACTCTCATTTGATTCAATTAGCTTTGATGAATGCATTTGACTTTAATTTGATTCAAAAAGCTTTGTTTGAATGTGTTTGACTTTCATTTGATTCAATTGCGTTTTAGAATGCATTAGACTTTCATTTGATTCAATTAGCTTTTGTTTGATTGTGTTTGACTTTCATTTGATTCAATTAGCTTTGTTGAATGCATTTGACTTTCATTTGATTCAAAAAGCTTTGTTTGAATGTGTTTGACTTTCGTTTGGTTCAATTAGCTTTGTACAATGCATTAGAGTTTCATTTGATTCAATTAGCTTTGTTTGAATGTGTTTGACTTTCATTTGATTCAATTACCTTTGTTTGAATGTGTTTGACTTTCATTTGATTCAATTAGCTTTGTTGAATGCATTTGACTTTCATTTGATTCAAAAAGCTTTGTTTAAATGTGTTTGACTTTCATTTGATTTAATTAGCTTTATAAAATGCATTTGACTCTCATTTGATTCAATTAGCTTTGTTGAATGCATTTGAGTTTTATTTTATTTAAAAAGCTTTTTTGAATGTGTTTGACTTTCTTTTGATTCAATTAGCTTTGTAGAATGCATTAGACTTTCATTTGATTCAAATAGCGTTGTGTGATTGTGTTTGACTTTCATTTGATTAAATTAGCTTTGTTGAATGCATTTGACTTTCATTAGATTCATAAAGTTTTGTTTGAATGTGTTTGACTTTCCTTTGATTCAATTAGCTTTGTAGAATGCATTAGACTTTCATTTGAATTAATTAGCTTTGTTTGAATGCTTTTCACTTTCAATTGATTCAATTAGCTTTGTAGAATGCATTTGACTTTCATTTGATTAAATTAGGTTTTTGGAATGCATTTGACTTTCATATGATTCAAAAACCTTTGTTTAAATGTGTTTGACTTTTATTTGAATCAATTAGCTATGTTTTGTTTTTTACTTTCATTTGATAAAAAAGTTTTGTTTGAATGTTTGACTTTCATTTGATTCAAATAGCTTTGTTTTATTTTGTTTGACTTTCATTTAATTCAATTAGCTTTGTTTGATTGTGTTTGACTTTCATTAGATTCAATTAGCTTTGATGAATGCATTTGACTTTCATTTGATTCAAAAAGCTTTGTTTGAATGTGTTTGACTTTCATTTGATTCAATTGGCGTTGTAGAATGCATTAGACTTTCATTTGATTCAATTAGCTTTGTTTGATTGTGTTTGACTTTCATTTGATTCAATTAGCTTTGTTGAATGCATTTGACTTTCATTTGATTCAAAAAGCTTTGTTTGAATGTGTTTGACTTTCATTTGATTCAATTACCTTTGTTTGAATGTGTTTGACTTTCATTTGATTCAATTAGCTTTGTTGAATGCATTTGACTTTCATTTGATTCAAAAAGCTTTGTTTGAATGTGTTTGACTTTCATTTGGTTCAATTAGCTTTGTACAATGCATTAGAGTTTCATTTGATTCAATTAGCTTTGTTTGAATGCTTTTCATTTTCAATTGATTCAATTAGCTTTGTAAAATGCATTTGACTTTCATTTGATTAAATTAGCTTTGTGGAATGCATTTGACTTTCATATGATTTAAAAAGCTTTGTTTGAATATGTTTGACTTTTATTTGAATTAATTAGCTATGTTTGAATGTGTTTTACTTTCATTTGATTTAATTTGCTTTGTAGAATGCATTTGAATTTCATTTGATACAATTAGCTTTATTGAATGCATTTTACTTTGATTTGATTCAAAAAGCTTTGTTTGAATGTGTTTCACTTTCATTTGATTCAATTGGCGTTGTAGAATGCATTAGACATTCATTTGATTCAATTAGCTTTGTTTGATTGTGCTTGACTTTCATTTGATTCAATATGCTTTGTAGAATGCCTTTGACTTTCGTTTGATTTAAATAGCTTTGTTTGAATGTGTTTGATTTTCATTTGATACAATTAGCTTTATAGAATGCATTAGACTTTCATTTGATTCAAAAACCATTGTTTGAATGTGTTTGGCTTTTATTAGATTCAATTGGCTTTGTAGAATGCATTTGACTTTCATTTGATTCACTTAGCTTTGTTAAATGCATTTTACTTTCATACGATTCAAAAAGCTTTGTTTGAATGAGTTTGACTTTCATTTGATTCAATTAGCTTTGTTGAAAGCATTTCACTTTCATTTGATTCAAAATGATTTGTTTGAATGTGTTTGACTTTCATATGGTTCAATTAGCTTTTAAAATGCATTTGACTTTCATTTGACTTTATTAGCTTTGTTGTATGCATAAGACTTTAATTTTGATTCAAAAACTTTGTTTGAATGAGTTTGACTTTCATTTGAATCAATTAGCTTTGTTTGAATGTGTTTGACTTTCATTTGATTTAATTAGCTTTATAGAATGCATTTTACTTTCATTTGATTCAATGAGCTTTGTTGAAAGCATTTGACTTTCTTTTGATTAAAAAAGCTTTGTTTGAATGTGGTTGACTTTCATTTGATTCAATTACCTTTGTTTTATTGTGTTTCACTTTCATTTGATTTAATTAGCTTTGTAGAATGCATTTGACTTTCATTTGATTCAATATGATTTGAAAAATGCATCTGACTTTCATTTGATTCAAATAGCTTCTTTGAATGCATTTGACTTTTAATATGATTCAACAAGCTTTGTTTGAATGTGTTTGATTTTCATTTGACACAATTAGCTTTGTTTGAATGTGTTTGACTTTCATTTGATTTAATTAGCTTTGTAGAATGCATTTGGCTTTCATTTGATTCAATATGATTTGTAGAATGCATTTGACTTTCATTTGATTTAAATAGCTTCTTTGAATGCATTTGACTTTAATTTGATTCAAAAAGCTTTTGTTTGAATGTGTTTGACTTTCATTTGAATCAATTAGCTTTGTTTTAATGTGTTTGACTTTCATTTGATTTAATTAGCTTTATAAAATGCATTTGACTCTCATTTGATTCAATTAGCTTTGTTGAATGCATTTGACTTTTATTTGATTTAAAAAGCTTTGTTTGAATGTGTTTGACTTTCTTTTGATTCAATTAGCTTTGTAGAATGCATTAGACATTTATTTGATTCAAATAGCGTTGTGTGATTGTGTTTGACTTTCATTTGATTAAATTAGCTTTGTTGAACGCATTTGACTTTCATTAGATTCATAAAGTTTTGTTTGAATGTGTTTGACTTTCATTTGAGTCAATTAGCTTTGTAGAATGCATTAGACTTTCATCCGATTCAATTAGCTTTGTTTGAATTTTTTTTCACTTTCAATTAATTCAATTAGCTTTGTAGAATGCATTTGACTTTAATTTGATTAAATTAGGTTTTTGGAATGCATTTGACTTTCATATGATTCAAAAACCTTTGTTTGAATGTGTTTGACTTTTATTTGAATCAATTAGCTATGTTTGAATGTTTTTTACTTTCATTTGATTTAATTATCTTTGTAGAATGCATTTGACTCTCATTTGATTCAATTAGCTTTGATGAATGCATTTGACTTTCATTTGATTCAAAAAGCTTTTTGAATGTGTTTGACTTTCATTTGATTCAATTGGCGTTGTAGAATGCATTAGACTTTCATTTGATTCAATTAGCTTTGTTTGATTGTGTTTGACTTTCATTTGATTCAATTAGCTTTGTTGAATGCATTTGACTTTCATTTGATTCAAAAAGCTTTGTTTGAATGTGTTTGACTTTGATTTGATTAAAAAAGCTTTGTTCGAATGTGTTTGACTTTCATTTGATTCAATTAGCTTTGTTGAATGCATTTGACTTTCATTTGATTCATAAAGCTTTGTTTGAATGTGTTTGACTTTCATTTGATTCAATTAGATTTGTAGAATGCATTAGAGTTTCATTTGATTCAATTAGCTTTGTTTGAATGTGTTTGATTTTCATTTGATACAATTAGCTTTATAGAATGCATTAGACTTTCATTTGATTCAAAAACCATTCTTTGAATGTGTTTGACTTTCATTTGATTCAATTACCTTTGTTTGAATGTGTTTGACTTTTATTAGATTCAATTGGCTTTGTAGAATGCATTTGACTTTCATTTGATTCACTTAGCTTTGTTAAATGCATTTTACTTTCATACGATTCAAAAAGCTTTGTTTGAATGAGTTTGACTTTCATTTGATTCAATTAGCTTTGTTGAAAGCATTTCACTTTCATTTGATTCAAAATGCTTTGTTTGAATGTGTTTGACTTTCATATGATTCAATTAGCTTTTAAAATGCATTTGACTTTCATTTGACTTTATTAGCTTTGTTGTATGCATATGACTTTAATTTTGATTGAAAAACTTTTTGAATGAGTTTGACTTTTATTTGAATCAATTAGCTTTGTTTGAATGTGTTTGACTTTCATTTGATTTAATTAGCTTTATAGAATGCACTTGACTTTCATTTGATTCAATGAGCTTTGTTGAAAGCATTTGACTTTCTTTTGATTAAAAAAGCTTTGTTTGAATGTGGTTGACTTTCATTTTATTGAATTAGCTTAGTTTTATTGTGTTTGACTTTCATTTGATTTAATTAGCTTTGTAGAATGCATTTGACTTTCATTTGATTCAATATGATTTGAAAATTGCATTTGATTCAATATTATTTGCCTTTTAATATGATTCAACAAACTTTGTTTGAATGTGTTTGATTTTCATTTGACACAATTAGCTTTGTTTGAATGTGTTTGACTTTCATTTGATTTAATTAGCTTTGTAGAATGCATTTGGCTTTCATTTGATTAAATATGATTTGTAGAAAGCATTTGACTTTCATTTGATTCAAATAACTTCTTTGAATGCATTTGACTTTAATTTGATTCAAAAAGCTTTGTTTGAATGTGTTTGACTTTCATTTGAATCAATTAGCTTTGTTTTAATGTGTTTGACTTTCATTTGATTTAATTAGCTTTATAAAATGCATTTGACTCTCATTTGATTCAATTAGCTTTGTTGAATGCATTTGACTTTTATTTGATTTAAAAAGCTTTGTTTGAATGTGTTTGAATTGTGATCAGCCGGTCACCGGGGACGGCTGAATCTAGGACTAGGAGTGCCGCCTGCCCTTTTCTGGACCCATCTTTGCCCTTTATACAAAGTCCGACTGTATCCGTGTCTATGCAGAGCATGATGGGCAGAACAAAAAAGACTGCCAGGTTCTCAAACTCAGACGGCTCCTCCCACAGGGTGCCGATTAGTGAAACATCTGACCAGGCGCCAGATGTGGAAGTGAAACAAAGCGGCTTGAAAGCCGCAGTTCTGAGGGAGGAGTCAAAGTGACCCCTTCCCATTTTACAGTTGACAATTCTACATTCTCTCCTGCTCTTTTGAAAGGAGAGGAGGCGGGCCCCTCCGGGAGAGGGGAGGAGTCGTCCTCTTCGGACTCGTCAGAGGACGAATCCAAGTCTAGCTCTTCTGGCCATGCTTCTCTGGACACAAAGAGAAAAACAGTCGCCTACAAGAGGCGAGGCTTTCTCACGCAGTTTAGAAGGGGACGATTGGGCGGAGCCATCCGCCTCTCACCGAGAGCAAAATACCCCCTACTACTGCACGGTACCTCGGGGCCGGATCACGGCCATGCAAGAGAAGTGGGGAGCTTTATCGCAAACCACACAATGGGCCCCAGCTTTTTAGTGTTCGTGCCGGATCCAGAAGACACAGTCGTCTAGCCGGCTGGTACCAGTTATGATGGCGCCTGCTTTGGCTGCTACGAGGCGGCCATTAAGCTGGGCTGCGCTTCCCACTACATCCGGCTATTCAGCGGATCTTGGATGGGTATGAGTTGGGGTTATGGCAGTTAGCCCCGAACTCCTGGGTCAACGTACTCGGCTATGTGGCCGGGTGCGAACTACACGGGGTGGAGCCGAAATTCGAGGCTTTCGCCCACATGAACTACCTCAGCCGGACCCCTAGGCAGGCGGTACCGGCTGGTATCAATTGACGAGCCACAGGGGCTACCTCATGACGAGAGGTAAAGCAAACAAATGGAAGGACTGGCGGAGCACCTTCCTTATCATTGAGAGTTCAGACACAGAGCTGAACAAGCGCTTCAACAGGTGGAAAAGGAATCGCCCCTTCTTGCAGGCGGCCGCAGCATGCCGCTGTTCCCTCCAAGGCTAAGAAAGAGATCCTAGATAAAGGACTCTTCAAAGTAGAGTCGAAGGTGAACTCTACTTCAGGGGTACGAGAGCAAGTACCCCTGCACTGCGTCCCGAGCTTCAGATGGCTCTACGACGAGTACTTTTGGCCGCCTGTGGCCTCAGCAGTCGGTGCTCAAGAGGTAGCCGGCCTGTCGAATACTCTGTTGTTCCGTGCATTTCTTGTTATGACTTTTATTAACTTTGCTATTTGTTTTTGCAGCGGACGCCATGAGCAAAATTACCGCCTCCAGACTGCGGCGGCCATGTTGCGGGCCTCCATCATGCAACAGTCTTCAACCGACTCCCCCAACAAGGGGCACCCTTGGTGGGCTTCGAACCTTTCACCCTCTTTTTGGAGTTTGTGTTTATGCATATACTGACTCTTTTCTTCTTTTTTAGACGGGCGCTCCAAGAGCTTTTTCTTCCCAACAGCCGGACCCCAAGGGAGGACGACTGTTGCGAGCTCTCCTGGTTCTGCCAGGAAACATGCGGCGGCTGAGAAACAGCCGGCCACTTCTTCTGGGCCACATAGAAGTATGAAATTGTCCTTGTAAATTTTAGACTTGCTCCCTCCTTTACTAGGTCTAATCCGTTTGTTTATGCTTGATGCAGCCGGCCCTCAGGAGCCTGACTTGGTCGAAGTGGCCAAGTCTATGATCAAGGCCGTACCTCCAGCTGAAAGGGAGGCGGTCAGGGGTGTCGGCACCCTTGACCTAGACGGGATTGCAGGGGTCCTTGCTGAGGTATACTTAGCATATTATTGAGTATTTGAATTCCAGGACGCCTGTTTTCTTTTTTGTTTGGAAACTGACGCCTGTTCCCCTTTTTACTTAGGCCCTGCTCCGAGTGAACGGCCTTCGCAAGCCGCTTGACCGGAAGAACAAAGAGGTAAAGGCTGCAAAATCTATGGCCGCCTCTGACTGTGATAAGGCAATGTTTCAAATTGCCCAAAATGAAGTTCTGACAATTGATATTCTTTATTATCAGGCGCAGGCTACCGCCGCTATCCGGGCTCAGTTAGAGGCGGCCCAAAAGAGGAATAGCGAGCTGGAGGCGACCATCAACAACCTCAAGACCGAGCTGAGACCTCTTCGCCAAAAGATGTCCTCATACGAAACCTTGGAGAAATCCTTGGCGAGCGTAAAGGAACGCCTAGTGACCCAGGAGAAGAGTCTTATCAGGAGCTCTCAGAAAAGGCCGAGCAAGAAAAGAAAGAGCTGGTCCGGGAGATGATGGAAGACTCTGCTCAAATCCAGCGCATGACTTGGGGCCGCCTCTTCCCCAATGCCGACTTTGCCTCCTGGAAAAAAACAAACCGCCAGTGTTCTGATAGATATAATCAAGAGATCCTGGTGCTGCTGAGGAAGAGGCGCTGGAGAGGAGGAGCAGCCGGTAGTGGCGCTTGTGCCGCTTGGGGGTAATACATCGAAGAAGGATGCAGCTGAAGCCGAGTCCAGCAAAAAGAGTGCTGACCAGGCGGCAGCTGCTAATATTGAAGATCTGCCCCCTTCATAAGCTTTATGTCTTCTTTCCCCGGCCTGCGTGCCGTTTGTTTGTATTTACCCGGCCAGGGGGCCGGGCTCTGAATATTTTGCCGGTCTTTAATGACCGGCTTCCTTTTAATGAATATTTTTGTTTTGCTTCAAATTTGTTCAAGTATTGAATATTCTGATATCCAATTGTACACTATACCGACTGTTTTACATGGCCGATAGTTGCAGACAAGTACGGATAGTTAGTCACGCCGCCTATGCTCTTGGACGACTGGTTGTCTGTTTCAGGCTAGACGATCAGTCGGCCATTTATCCAATCGGTATTCGAACCATTTTAAAGATTGGATCCCCTTTAGGCAGGCGGTTCTGTCATTTGTAAAATTAACCAAGTAGGAAAGTGGTTTCCTACTTGTCATGTTTTTAGGCTAGAGACTTTAGGCCGTCTAGGCCGACTGTTCCCCGCCATATTTAATCTAGTGTGAACAGGTGCTGTATGAACACCTTTTTAGTTTCATACTAAATTTTTAAGGAGTGACCAAGTAAACATGATTGTTACCTAGTCGCCAAGTAACTGAGTAGTAGAGGTATCAAGCGGTTGGTACCGGTTGTTCCCCTTTATTCGCCAATGTTTGTTGGCTTTTAACTCATAGGTTGTTAACCTAGCAAGAGTAGTGGTTGAGAGCCCCTGTTTGCTAAAAACAGGCGGACGACTCATACCTTTTAGGCTCCATACTAAGTTTGAGAGAGTGACTATGAGTTAACTTTGGTGTTACTCAGTCGTCGTCACTCCTGCTTGAGTAGTAAAGGTACCAGGCGGCGGAGGCCGGCTGAACCTTTTGATTTGCCAATGTTTAATGGCTATTAACTCAAGAGGTACCCCCTGCATTTATCCCAAGTAATACAGATGTCAACTGCTACCACTAGTTTGGTTAGTGATAGAGTTATCCTTGTCTCAAAAACGGCTACGTGGTTGCCCTTGGGGACAGTCGTATAAGTGCCGTGTAATTAGTTTATAGAGCAATGTTCCACCCAAAAGGGAGCTGCTCTCTGCGACGAATTTCATCCGGAGGGATGCCGCCGGACGCCTGCTATGATGTTGGGACAGGTCGTATTAGTTTTGAAGATTGGATCAGTTTGCTTGGCGACTGGTCTGATCATTCGGCCTGTGGCCTTGGTTAGTCCTTTGGTGGACGCAGATGCTAAGTAAGAGGAGGGCAGCTGCCTATTTAGGCACAGGGTCGGCCAGGCCACCATCATTTTTTAGCTAAGTATAGGAGGGTGGTCGTCTGTCTTGGAATCGACTGTATGTTCAGACGGCATGCCCCTATGGTGATAGAGTAAAATATTCAATGGAGAGTAGCCGACTGTAAGGTACAGGCGGCATGCCCCTCTGAAGATAGAGTAAAATACTCAATGGGAGTAGCCGACTGTAAGGTACAGACGGCATGCCCTCTGAAGATAGAGTAAAATACTCAATGGAGAGTAGCCGACTGTAAAGGTACAGACGGCATGCCCCTCTTAAGTAAAAATGAAAACTGAGTATGGAGAGTAGCCGACTGTTTGTTAGTAGGCGTGCCCCTCTTAGTACAAAATTGAATATTAAGTATGCAAACTTTTATTAAGTAGCCCTTGACTATTTATATCATTCAAAAGAAATATTTCTTAAGATTATCTACATTCCAAGTTCGAGGAAACGGTTGGTCGTCTGGTGTTTCCAGACGGTAGGTACCGTCCCTGACCTCTTCACAGATTCGGTAGGGTCCTTCCCAGTTGGGAGTTAGTTTGCCAGACTCATTAGCCCTTCCAACTGCTTCCATTTTTCTAAGTACAAAGTCCCCCACTTTGAGTGGACACCTGTGTACTTTTTTGTTGTATGATCTAGTCATTCTCAGGCGGTAAATTTCATGGCGCAAGACAACATTGCCCCACCTTTCAGGAAGTGAGTCTAATGCCAGGCGCATGGCTTCCCAGTTTGCCTCTTCGTCATATAGCATTACTCGAAGAGTCGGCTCGTAGTGTTCTATTGGAAGAACAGCTTCCGCACCATAAGTTAGGAGGAATGGAGTTTCTCCAGTCGCCCCTTTTTCAGTCGTCCTAATGGCCCGGAGAAACATGTGGTAATTCATCCGCCCATAGGCCGCCTGCTCGTTCAATCTTTTTCTTGAGACCGTCTGAGATGATTTTATTAAAGGCTTCTACCTGGCCGTTTGCTTGTGGACGGCCGACAGATGCAAAGTAGTGTGCAATTCCTTTGGTCACCCAACCAGCTTTTGAGAACAGGCGTCTCAAATTGGGGACCATTATCAAAAACCATAGACATGGGAACCCCGAACCGAGTGATGACATTTTTCCAAATGAATGAAATTACATCCTTCGTCTTGATTCCCTTTACAGCCTGCCTCGCCTCTACCCATTTAGTGAAGTAGTCGACGGCAACAAGTATGTACCTCCTTCCGCCTGTAGCAGGCGTATATGGACCCAGAATATCCATGCCCCACTTAGCAAACGGTAGTGGGCTATGAATGGTAGTGAGGTCAGTAGCCGGACGGTGAATTAGTTTTCCAAACCTTTGGCACTTGTCACATTTTTTCACCATCTCCATCGCATCTGCTTCTAAAGTAGGCCAAAAGTAGCCCTGCCGCCTATATGGGAAGCACAGTAACCAGAGTGAAGATCATCTAGTATCTCTCGCCCCTTTTCTGGAGTAACACACTTTAAGAAGGGTTGAAGGTACCCCCTTTTGTGAAGTTCTCCCTTATTATTTTCAAAACTGGTTGCTCGTTTTTTCAGTGCTGCCGCCTGTTGATGATCATCCAGCAGGGTACCATTTGTCAGATATGCCCTGATTGGATCCATCCAGGTTGAGCTTCTGTCTAAGATTCCAATAGGGTCTTCCTCAATGCTTCTCTTCTCCATTACTTCCCAAAAAACAGTTCGAGGAGTATCACAGGAGGCGGATGATGCTAATTTTGAAAGTGCATCCGCCTGGTTGTTTCTGATCTCGGGGTTGGAAATCCTCAAGGGAGCCGACTGCTTGTCGGAGCGCCTGTAAATACTTGATCATGGTCGGATGGGTTGCTTCGTATTTGTCGTTGTACAGACTCACTATCAATTGTGAATCGGAACAGGCGTCTATTTTTCTTGCCCCTGCCGCTTGCACATGCGGATATTCTGCCTCATTGTTTGAGGCCTGAAAACTGAAGCGTAGAACATACTCGTACCTGTCGCCCTCTGGCGACTGACATATAACGCCTGCTCCACAACCATTTGAAGTAGAGCTTCCATCCACATATACCTTCCAGACTTGGTCTAGAACTTGAGAGTCAGGAGGACGAGTCATCTCAACAATAAAGTCAGCAAAGCTTTCCCCTTCACTGCTTTTCTAGGCTCGAAGGTAACTTCGAGGCTCTGTATTTCTATGGCCCATTTGATCATTTTGGCCTGACGACTCCATGATGGTCAGTGGCCGCTTGATAGGTTGGTCTGTATACACGACGACTGCATGTGCCAAAAAGTAGGGCTTCAATTTTTTAACAGCCATGAAGAGTGCAAGACCAAATTTCTCCACTAAGGGATACCTTAACTCGGCATTTTTCAGTACGTGACTGACAAAGTAGACCGGGAGCTGACAGCCGTCTCTTTCAGCAAAGAACAGCGCTTAACGCATGATCAGAGACGACCAGGTACATGTAGAGTACTTCTTTGGGCAAAGGGCTGACCAGCCTCGGCAAGGAATGCAAGTGAACTTTCAATTTCTGGAAGGCCGCCTCAGCATCCGGCCCCCATTCAAACCTTGCCTTTTTCTTAATTGCCTGGAAAAAGTATAGGCATTTGTCGCCTGATCGGCTTAGAAATCTTCCCAAGGCCGCCAGATAACCTGTTAACTTCTGAACCTCTCGGATGGTACGAGGCGACTGCATGTCGATGACCGCTGCACCTTCTCAGGGTTCGCCTTTATTCCTCTCTGATTGATAAGGAATCCGAGAAATTTCCCAGACTCAACTCCAAAGAAACATTTCCTGGGATTGAGCATGACATGGTGCCGCCTGAGTGTGGCGAAAGTTTCTCGGAGGTCCGACAGATGATCTTTCTGAAGTTTAGACTTGACAATCATATCATCAATATATGCCTCGACATTTCTCCCAATCTGATCAAAGAACACAGTGTTTATCATTCGCTGGAAAGTGGCCGGGGCATTCTTAAGACCAAACGGCATGACCGTGTAACAGTATAACCCCTGATCAGTGACGAAGGCCGTCTTCTCCGATCTTTCTTCCATAAAGGAATTTGATGGAAACCAGAGTAGGCGTCCATAAAGCTCATCAAAGCATGGCCGGCTGTTGAGTCGACCAGGTTATCAATTTTAGGCAGAGGGTAACTATCTTTGGGGCACGCCTTGTTTAAGTCTGTGTAGTCTACACACATTCGTCAGGTGCCATTCGGCTTTTTAACAAGCACCACATTTGCAACCCAGTCTGGGAAGTAACATTGCCGAATGAACTCTGCATCAAGTAATTTTTTAACATCGGCGGCTGCCCTGACTTCTTTCTTCGCCATGGTTCCGCTTCTTCTGCCGTACCGGCTTCTTTTTCGGATCCACGGCCAGTTTATGTACCGCCAGATCAGGACTAATGTCTTGCATTTCATGGACTTCGAATGCAAAGATGTCCTTGTATTCTTTCAATAGTTTGTGAAAGTCATCACCCAGGTCCCTTAAAGCAGTCGTCCCAACCTTGATTGTTCTGTCAGGACGCGAGTCATCTAAGATCAGGTCCGTATGCTCACCAGCTGGCTGAGGGCGGAATTCACCGATCGCTCCTCTGCCAATGATTGCTATTTTCTGTCTTTTCTTGCGGCCCCTGTCTGGGATGCCTTTCTCTTCTTGCCGCCTGCTTCTTGAACAGGCGCACTCTCCTTGACATTGTCAAGTTCTATTTTTCCACCGCTCGACATTGTGGCCATAACAGTGGGCTTGACATCCGAGAGATAGCACTCTCGGGCCATCCTCTGATCTCCCCTTAGGGACCCGACTGTTCCATTATCCCTCTCAAACTTGAGCAACATAAGAGATGGGATTCTAACAGCCTTGGAATTATTCAGGGTTGGTCGTCCCAGAATCATGTTGTAGGCCGAGAGTTCTTCTCTACTACCAGGAACCGGACTACCATGTGTCGTCCTTCCCCTTTTTCGCCCAGGCGGATGGGTAAATCCACTCGTCCCACTGGTGGACGACTCCTCCTCCAGACCCTACTAAAGGGTGGGATGCCGGATGTATGCAATCAGTCTGATATTTTAGTTTCGACAGACATTTGCTACTGATGAGATCTGAGGAGCTTCCGGTATCTATGAGGATTCGACCAACTCTCTGGTTGGCCACTTTACATTCAATAACGATAGGGTCGTCATGCGGCCCTCTTACCCCTCCTAGATCTTCTTCAGTGATGACAATATCAGGAAATGAATATTTGGAGGGTCGTTCTTGGTGAACGGAATTTACATCTAACCGTCTGATATTGTCTTTGTTGCCCCTAATAGTGGGGCCGCCTCCTGAGAAGCCGCCTGCAATGTGTAGACGACTTCATCATCTGTATCGGAGCTGTCGGCCTGTTGATTCTTTTTGGTCGACTGCTTTTTCGAGGAAGTGTTCCCCGTAGATTTCTTGACATAAGTGTCAAGGTCACCTTGCTCAGCCAGGCGGTCCAGATACCGCATGAGAGTGATGCATTCATTGGTGTGATGACCAACATCTTCATGATAATCACAGAATTTTTCTTGGTTCCGATTGTTTGCAGAACCCTTCATGGGGACCGGCTTCTCAATTGAGATCCGTCCCTTGATTTCCTTTAGGATAAAATGGCTATCCTTGTTAAACACATACTTTGGGGAGGATGGTTTGAATTCTTTTTTCTTCTTCTGGGACGGCTGTTTAGAGGAATCAGTTGCCCAGACCTCTTTTCTCTTCTCGTATTTGTTTGACGACTGCTTCTGTCGTCCTTCTCTTTTGTCGGACCTTTTCCCGTCTGACTGTTTTACCATACTACAAAGATCAGTCGCCTGTATATAGGCTTCCGCTTTAATCAAGGCCTCTTGAAGAGTCGCCACCCTCTTTCGGACCAAATCAAATTTGAAGGTCGACCCGTCTTTGAGACCTCTGAAAAAGTCAGTATAGGCTACTTCATCCGGTAACCCTTGAATCTGTATTCTCATCAGGTTAAATCGCCTGATGTAAGAACGAAGCCCCTCCTTCTCGCCCTGCTGAATTGTTCCTAAATCAAGGGTCGTCTTCTTCGCAGGGATGTTCATGGCGAAGTTGGAGGTGAATAAGTAAGCAAGCGTCTTGAAGTTATTACACAACCAGTCGGCAGGTTGCCGAACCATTGTTGTGCGATTCCTTTGAGAGTCGCTGGAAAACACTTGCACCAAGTGGGATCATCCAACCCTTGAAGGTACATCAGGTTGGTGAATGCCATCAGATGGTCTTCTAGGTTAGTAGTGTCGTCATAGGCGCCTACTAATACATTTTTCACTTTGGCTGGCTGAGCGGCTTCAGTAATTTCCTTGGAGAAGGCCGACGGCTGTTCACCAAGTCTAAGCAAACGTAGCTGCCAGTCCATAGGTTGGACATTTTTTGCTGCATGTCCACCAAACGGAGGTGGCTGTAAAAAATACTGTTGTTGCGGTACAAACGGTAAGTTTGGCACCGCCTGGTCGCTATGAAAGCCGGACTGACGGGAGGTGCCGCCTGACTGACTCTCATGATACGACTGAGTATGCCTCATCGAGGTATTTCGCAGACTGTCTTGGAAGTTTGAAGTAGAGGCCGACTCTGACAATCGGTCATTCTTCTTCTACTGTAGCAGTAGCCGAGCGTCTGTGTATGTTTTCCTCGACCCGTCCGCCTGAATATGACGAACAGGTTTCCTATTTCCTAGAGTAGGAAAACGGTATTTTGTGAAATCAAGGGCAGGTGGCTCCCACTTCCTAGATTTAGGATGAGGGGTCGCCTCTCGCTCTTGAACTGGCTTCCTCTTCCGTGAAGTGAGGGTTTCTTAGCCGACTGCTCCTTGTCCAGAGCATGAGTTCGTTCCTTGTGATGGGAGCAGACCCATCAGTCCCTCATGAAGGTCATGAGTTCGTTCCTTGTGATGGGAGCAGACCCATCAGTCGGCTGTGCCGAACAGGCAGTGCGCCTGCTGGCTCGCTTCTAGTTTGAAGATGTTCCCGTTCCCTCCTTTCGGTATGACGGGTACGTCGGGCCCTTAGGGTCCCGTCTGATGCTGTGTGAGCTTCAACTTCAAATTCATTCTCAGTATCGTGGTCCGACTAAACTAGAGGATCGTCCAGGGGACGTCTCTCTTCAAGAGCCGGTACAAACGTGGGTGCCATCTCAGAAGTACTCTCCCCACAGACGGCGCCAAAATGTTTCGGGGTTTTCTGATGTCCTGCGGGAGAGTTACAATTCCGAGACTAGAACCGGACGCCTGTACCTGCAAAACAAACGGATGCTCCGGATGATTGGAGATCCGCCTCCGACGGTCAAGTTAGTACTTGATTAAGGAGTAATTAATGCGGAAATTAAAGTGATTGGGTCTCTCTAGGTGAGAGTGTTTAATGTGTGTAATCTGCGTGATCTCCCTTAATCAGGATTAAGGGAGGTATTTATAACCTCGGGAAACGTGCCAATCTAGGTTTAGGTTAACCTTGGGCTGATTGGGCTTCCCTCGGAAGTTGGGCCTAGGTGACCGGCTTCTCCATTAGGCATGGAGTATGCCACGTGTCATGACATAATAAGTCCAGGGTGGACGAATAAGCGTGTGCCACGTGGCAAGCCCTGAGAGGTCCAACTTGGGGACACTTGGCAGGACCTGATTGGCCCACGTGGCGCATTCCGATTGGTGGGAGCAAAATCCCCTAATCAACTTTCATTTGATTCAAATAACTTCTTTGAATGCATTTGACTTTAATTTGATTCAAAAAGCTTTGTTTGAATGTGTTTGACTTTCATTTGAATCAATTAGCTTTGTTTTAATGTGTTTGACTTTCATTTGATTTAATTACCTTTATAAAATGCATTTGACTCTCATTTTTGATTCAATTAGCTTTTGTTGAATGCATTTGACTTTTATTTGATTTAAAAAGCTTTGTTTGAATGTGTTTGACTTTCTTTTGATTGAATTAGCTTTGTAGAATGCATTAGACTTTCATTTGATTCAAATAGCGTTGTGTGATTGTGTTTGACTTTCATTTGATTCAATTGGCGTTGTAGAATGCATTACACTTTCATTTGATTCAATTAGCTTGTTTGATTGTGTTTGACTTTCATTTGATTCAATTAGCTTTGTTGAATGCATTTGACTTTCAATTGATTCAAAAAGCTTTGTTTGAATGTGTTTGACTTTCATTTGATTCAATTACCTTTGTTTGAATGTGTTTGACTTTCATTTGATTCAATTACCTTTGTTTGAATGTGTTTGACTTTCATTTGATTCAATTAGCTTTGTTGAATACATTTGACATTCATTTGATTCAAAAAGCTTTGTTTGAATGTGTTTGACTTTCATTTGATTCAATTAGATTTGTAGAATGCATTAGAGTTTCATTTGATTCAATTAGCTTTGTTTGAATGCTTTTTCATTTTAAATTGATTCAATTAGCTTTGTAAAATGCATTTGACTTTCATTTGATTAAATTAGCTTTGTGGAATGCATTTGACTTTCAAATGATTTAAAAAGCTTTGTTTGAATTTGTTTTACTTTCATTTGATTTAATTTGCTTTGTAGAATGTGTTTGACTTTCATTTGATTCAATTGGCGTTGTAGAATGCATTAGACATTCATTTGATTCAATTAGCTTTGTTTGATTGTGCTTGACTTTCATTTGATTCAATATGCTTTGTAGAATGCATTTGACTTTCTTTGATTTAAATAGCTTTGTTTGAATGTGTTTGATTTTCATTTGATACAATTAGCTTTATAGAATGCATTAGACTTTCATTTGATTCAAAACCATTGTTTGAATGTGTTTGACTTCATTTGATTCAATTACCTTTGTTTGAATGTGTTTGACTTTTATTAGATTCAATTAGCTTTGTAGAATGCATTTGACTTTCATTTGATTCACTTAGCTTTGTTAAATGCATTTTACTTTCATACGATTCAAAAAGCTTGTTTGAATGAGTTTGACTTTCATTTGATTCAATTAGCTTTGTTGAAAGCATTTCACTTTCATTTGATTCAAAATGCTTTGTTTGAATGTGTTTGACTTTCATTTGATTCAATTAGCTTTTAAAGTGCATTTGACTTTCATTTGACTTTATTAGCTTTGTTGTATGCATATGACTTTAATTTTGATTCAAAAACTTTGTTTGAATGAGTTTGACTTTTATTTGAATCAATTAGCTTTGTTTGAATGTGTTTGACTTTCATTTGATTTAATTAGCTTTATAGAATGCATTTGACCTTCATTTGATTCAATGAGCTTTGTTGAAAGCATTTGACTTTCTTTTGATTAAAAAGCTTTGTTTGAATGTGGTTGACTTTCATTTGATTCAATTAGCTTTGTTTTATTGTGTTTGACTTTCATTTGATTTAATTAGCTTTGTAGAATGCATTTGACTTTCATTTGATTCAATATGATTTGAAAAATGCATCTGACTTTCATTTGATTCAAATAGCTTCTTTGAATGCATTTGACTTTTAATATGATTCAAAAAGCTTTGTTTGAATGTGTTTGACTTTCATTTGATTCAATTAGCTTTTTAGAATGCATTTGACTTTCATTTGACTTTATTAGCTTTGTAGAATGCATATGACTTTAATTTTGAATCAAAAACTTTGTTTGAATGAGTTTGGCTTTTATTTGAATCAATTAGTTTTGTTTGAATGTGTTTGACTTTCATTTAATTTAATTAGTTTTTATAGAATGCAAATGACTTTCATTTGATTCAATGAGCTTTGTTGAAAGCATTTGACTTTCATTTGATTAAAAAGCTTTGCTTGAATGTGTTTGACTTTCATTTGATTCA
>NW_018743319.1:0-16907 GCF_001683475.1 Chenopodium quinoa
CATTTGATTCAAAAAGCTTTGTTTGAATGTGTTTGACTTTCATTTGATTTAAATAGCTTTGTTTAATTGTGTTTGACTTTTATTTGATTTAATTAGCTTTGTAGAATGCATTAGACTTTAATTTGATGCAAAAAGCTTTATTTAAATGTGTTTGACTTTCATATGATTCAATTAGCTTGAATGAATTCATTTGACTTTCATTTGATTCAAAAAGCTCTGTTTGAATGTGTTTGACTTTCATTTGACTCAATTAGGTTTGTTTAAATGTGTTTGACTTTCATTTGTTTCAATTACCGTTGTTGAATGAATTTGACTTTCATTTGATTCAAAAAGCTTTGTTTGAATGTGTTTGACTTTCATTTGATTTAAATAGCTTTGTTTAATTGTGTTTGACTTTTATTTGATTTAATTAGCTTTGTAGAATGCATAAGACTTTAATTTGATTCTAAAAGCTTTGTTTGAATGTGTTTGACTTTCATTCGATTCAATTAGCTTTGATGAATGCATTTGACTTTCATTTGATTCAAAAAGCTCTGTTTGAATGTGTTTGAGTTTTATTTGACTCAATTAGGTTTGTTTGAATGTGTTTGACGTTCATTTTATTCAATTAGCTTTGTTGAATGCATTTGACTTTCATTTGATTCAATTAGTTTTATAGAATGCATTTGACTTTCATTTGATTCGAAAATCTTTGTTTGAATTTGTTTGACTTTCATTTGATTCAATTTTGTTTGAATGTGTTTGACTTTCATTTGATTCAATTAGCTTTGTTGAATGCATTTGACTTTCATTTGATTCAAAAAGCTTTGTTTGAATGTGTTTGACTTTCATTTGATTTAAATAGCTTTGTTGAATGCATTTGACTTTCATTTGATTCAAAAAGCTTTTTAGAATGTATTTGACTTTCATTCGATTCAATTAGCTTTGATGAATGCATTTGACTTTAATTTAATTCAAAAAGCTCTGTTTGAATGTGTTTGACTTTCATTTGACTCAATTAGGTTTTTTGAATGTGTTTGACTTTCATTTGATTCAATTCCCTTTGTTGAATGCATTTGACTTTCATTTGATTCAAAAACCTTTGTTGAATGTCTTTGACTTTCATTTGATTTAAATAGCTTTGTATAATTGTGTTTCACTTTCGTTTGATTCAATTAGCTTTGTAGAATGCATTAAACTTTAATTTGTTCAAAAAGAATTATTTGAATGTGTTTGACTTTCATTTGATTCAATTAGCTTTGAATGAATTCATTTAACTTTCATTTGATTCAAAAAGCTTTGTTTAAATGTGTTTGATTCTATTAGGTTTGTTTGAATGTGTTTGACTTTCATTCGATTCAATTAGCTTTGATGAATGCATTTGAGTTTCATTTGATTCAAAAAAGCTCTATTTGATTGAGTTTGATTTCATTTGATCAATTAGTTGTTTGAATGTGTTTAACTTTCATTTGATTCAATTAGCTTTGTTAGAATTGTGTTTTGACTTTCATTTGATTCAATTAGCTTTGTTTAAATGCATTAGACTTTAATTTGATTCAAAAAGCTTTGTTTGAATGTGTTTGACTTTCATTTGATTCATCAGCTTTTTTTTGAATGCATTTAACTTTTATTTGATTCAAAAAGATTTGTTTGAATGTGTTTGACTTTCATTTAATTCAATTAGCTTTGCTTGAATGTGTTTAACTTTCATTTGATTTCATTAAGCTTTGTAGAATGCATATGACTTTCATTTGATTAAATTAGCTTTGTTGAATGCATTTGACTTTCATTTGATTTAAAACACTTTGTTTGAAATTGTTTGACTTTCATTTGATTTAATAAGCTTTCTTTGAATGTGTTTGACTTTAATTTGATTCAAAAAGCTTTGTTTGAATTTGTTTGACTTTCATTTGATTCAATTAGCTTTGTTTGAATGTGTTTGACTTCCATTTGATTCGTTTAGCTTTGTAGAATGCATTTAACATTCATTTGATTCAATTAGCTTTGTAGAATGCATTAGACTTTAATTTGATGCAAAAAGCTTTATTTGAATGTGTTTGACTTTCATATGATTCAATTAGCTTGAATGAATTCATTTGACTTTCATTTGATTCAAAAAGCTCTGTTTGAATGTGTTTGACTTTCATTTGACTCAATTAGCTTTGTTGAATGCATTTGACTTTCATTTGATTCAATTGGTTTTATAGAATGCATTTGACTTTCATTTGATTCGAAAAGCTTTGTTTGAATTTGTTTGACTTTCATTTGATTCAATTAACTTTGTTTGAATGTGTTTGACTTTCATTTGATTCAATTAGCTTTGTTGAATGCATTTGACTTTCATTTGATTCAAAAAGCTTTGTTTGAATGTGTTTGACTTTCATTTTATTTAAATAGCTTTGTTTAATTGTGTTTGACTTTCATTTGATTCAATTAGCTTTGTAAAATTCATTAGACTTTAATTTGGTTCAAAAATCTTTATTTGAATTTTAATGTTATTGACTTTCATTTGATTCAATTAGCTTGAATGAATTCATTTGACTTTCATTTGATTCAAAAAGCTTTGTTTGAATGTGTTTGAATTTCATTTGATTCAATTAGGTTTGTTTGAATGCATTTGACTTTTATTTGATTCAAAAAGCTTTGTTTGAATGTGTTTGACTTTCATTTGATTTAAATAGCTTTGTTGAATGCATTTGACTTTCATTTGATTCAAAAAGCTTTGTTAGAATGTATTTGACTTTCATTCGATTCAATTAGCTTTGATGAATGCATTTGACTTTAATTTGATTCAAAAAGCTCTGTTTGAATGTGTTTGACTTTCATTTGACTCAATTAGGTTTGTTTGAATGTGTTTGACTTTCATTTGATTCAATTCCCTTTGATGAATGCATTTGACTTTAATTTGATTCAAAAAGCTCTGTTTGAATGTGTTTGACTTTCATTTGACTCAATTAGGTTTGTTTGAATGTGTTTGACTTTCATTTGATTCAATTCCCTTTGTTGAATGCATTTGACTTTCATTTGATTCAAAAAGCTTTGTTTGAATGTGTTTGACTTTCATTTGATTTAAATAGCTTTGTTTAATTGTGTTTGACTTTCATCTGATTCAATTAGCTTGAATGAATTCATTTGACTTTCTTTAAATTCAAAACGCTTTGTTTGAAAATGTTTGACTTTCATTTGATTTAATTAGCTTTGTTTAATTGTGTTTGACTTTCATTAGATTGAATTAGCTTTGTAGAATGCAATTGACTTTTATTTGATTAAATTAGCTTTGTTGAATGTATTTGACTTTAATTTGAATCAAAAAGCTTTGGTTGACTGTGTTTGACTTTCATTTGATTCAATTAGCTTTATTGAATGCATTTAAGTTTTATTTGATTCAAAAAGATTTGTTTGAATGTGTTTGACTTACATTTAATTCAATTAGCTTTTCTTGAATGTGTTTAACTTTCATTTGATTCAATTAGCTTTGTAGAATGCATATGACTTTCATTTGATTAAATTAGCTTTGTTGAATGCATTTGACTTTCATTTGATTTAAAACGCTTTGTTTGAAAGTGTTTGACGTTCGTTTGATTTAATAAGCTTTGTTTGAATGTGTTTGACTTTAATTTGATTCAAAAAGCTTTGTTTGAATTTGTTTGACTTTCATTTGATTCAATTAGCTTTGTATGAATGTGTTTGACTTCCATTTGATTCGTTTAGCTTAGTAGAATGCATTTAACATTCATTTGATTCAATTAGCTTTGTAGAATGCATTAGACTTTAATTTGATGCAAAAAGCTTTATTTGAATGTGTTTGACTTTCATATGATTCAATTAGCTTGAATGAATTCATTTGACTATCATTGGATTCAAAAAGCTCTGTTTGAATGTGTTTGACTTTCATTTGACTCAATTAGGTTTGTTTATATGTACTTTACTTTCATTTGACTTAATTAGGTTTTTTGAATGTGTTTGACTTTCATTTGATTCAATTAGCTTTGTTGAATGCATTTAACTTTTATTTGATTCAAAAAGATTTGTTTGAATGTGTTTGACTTTCATTTGATTCAATTAGCTTTGTTTGAATGTGTTTGACTTTTATTTGATTCAATTAGCTTTGTAGAATGCATATGACTTTCATTTGATTAAATTAGCTTTGTTGAATGCATTTGACTTTCATTTGATTTAAAACGCTTTGTTTGAAAGTGTTTGACTTTCGTTTGATTTAATAAGCTTTGTTTGAATGTGTTTGACTTTAATTTAATTCAAAAAGCTTTGTTTGAATTTGTTTGACTTTCATTTGATTCAATTAGCTTTGTATGAATGTGTTTGACTTCCATTTGATTCGTTTAGCTTTGTAAAATGCATTTAACATTCATTTGATTCAATTAGCTTTGTAGAATGCATTAGACTTTAATTTGATGCAAAAAGCTTTATTTGAATGTGTTTGACTTTCATATGATTCAATTAGCTTGAATGAATTCATTTGACTTTCATTTGATTCAAAAAGCTCTGTTTGAATGTGTTTGACTTTCATTTTGACTCTATTAGGTTTGTTTATATGTACTTGACTTTCATTTAACTTAATTAGGTTTTTTGAATGTGTGTGACTTTTATTTGATTCAATTAGCTTTGTTTAATGCATTTGACTTTCATTTAATTCAAAAAGCTTTGTTTGAATGTGTTTGACTTTCATTTGATTCAATTAGCTTCGTTTAATTGTGTTTGACTTTTATTTGATTTAATTAGCTTTGTAGAATGCATTAGACTTTAATTTGATTCTAAAAGCTTTGTTTTAATGTGTTTGACTTTCAATCGATTCAATTAGCTTTGATGAATGCATTTGACTTTCATTTGATTCAAAAAGCTCTGTTTAAATGTGTTTGAGTTTTATTTGACTCAATTAGGTTTGTTTGAATGTGTTTGACTTTCATTTTATTCAATTAGCTTTGTTGAATGCATTTGACTTTCATTTGATTCAATTAGTTTTATAGAATGCATTTGACTTTCATTTGATTCGAAAAGCTTTGTTTGAATTTGTTTGACTTTCATTTGATTCAATTAACTTTGTTTGAATGTGTTTGACTTTTATTTGATTCAATTAGCTTTGTTGAATGCATTTGACTTTCATTTGATTTAAAAAGCTTTGTTTGAATGTGTTTGACTTTCATTTGATTTAAATAGCTTTGTTTAATTGTGTTTGACTTTCATTTGATTCAATTAGCTTTGTAGAATGCATTGGACTTTAATTTGGTTCAAAAAGCTTTATTTGAATTTTAATGTTATTGACTTTCATTTTATTCAATTAGCTTGAATGAATTCATTTGACTTTCATTTGATTCAAAAAGCTTTGTTTGAATGTGTTTGAATTTCATTTGATTCAATTAGGTTTGTTTGAATGCATTTGACTTTCATTTGATTCAAAAAGCTTTGTTTGAATGTGTTTGACTTTCATTTGATTTTAATAGCTTTGTTGAATGCATTTGACTTTTATTTCATTCAAAAAGCTTTGTTAGAATGTATTTGACTTTCATTCAATTCAATTAGCTTTGATGAATGCATTTGACTTTAATTTGATTCAAAAAGCTCTGTTTGAATGTGTTTGACTTTCATTTGACTCAATTAGGTTTGTTTGAATGTGTTTGACTTTCATTTGATTCAATTCCCTTTGTTGAATGCATTTGACTTTCATTTGATTTAAAAAGCTTTGTTTGAATGTCTTTGACTTTCATTTGATTTAAATAGCTTTGTCTAATTGTGTTTGACTTTCGTTTTATTCAATTAGCTTTGTAGAAATTAAACTTTAATTTGATTCAAAAAGCTTTATTTGAATGTGTTTGACTTTCATTTGATTCAATTAGCTTGAATGAATTCATTTAACTTTCATTTGATTCAAAAAGCTTTGTTTAAATGTGTTTGAATTTCATTTGATTCAATTAGGTTTGTTTGAATGTGTTTGACTTTCATTCGATTCAATTAGCTTGAATGAATTCATTTGACTTTCATTTGATTCAAAAAAGCTTTGTTTGAATGTGTTTGAATTTCATTTGATTCAATTAGGTTTGTTTGAATGTGTTTGACTTTCATTTGATTTAAATAGCTTTGTTAGAATGTGTTTGACTTTTATTTGATTTAATTAGCTTTGTAGAATGCATTAGACTTTAATTTGATTCTAAAAGCTTTGTTTGAATGTGTTTGACTTTCATTCGATTCAATTAGCTTTATTGAATGCATTTAACTTTTATTTGATTCAAAAAGATTTGTTTGAATGTGTTTGACTTTCAATTAATTCAATTAGCTTTGCTTGAATGTGTTTAACTTTCATTTGATTCAATTAGCTTTGTAGAATGCATATGACTTTAATTTGATTAAATTAGCTTTGTTTAATGCATTTGACTTTCATTTGTTTTAAAACTCTTTGTTTGAAAGTGATTGACTTTCATTTGATTTAATAAGCTTTGTTTGAATGTGTTTGACTTTAATTTGATTCAAAAAGATTTGTTTGAATGTGTTTGACTTACATTTGATTCAATTAGTTTTGTTTGAATGAGTTTGACTTCCATTTGATTCGTTTAGCTTTGTAGAATACATTTAACATTCATTTGATTCAATTAGCTTTGTAGAATGCATTAGACTTTAATTTGATTCAAAAAGCTTTATTTGAATGTGTTTGACTTTCATTTGATTCAATTAGCTTGAATGAATTCATTTAACTTTCATTTGATTCAAAAAGCTTTGTTTAAATGTGTTTGACTTTCATATGATTCAATTAGGTTTGTTTGAATGTGTTTGATTTTCATTCGATTCAATTAGCTTTGATGAATGCATTTGAGTTTCATTTGATTCAAAAAGCTCTATTTGAATGTGTTTGACTTTCATTTGACTCAATTAGGTTTGTTTGAATGTGTTTAACTTTCATTTGATTCAATTAGCTTTGTTAGAATGTGTTTAACTTCATTTGATTCAATTAGCTTTGGTTAATGCATTAGACTTTAATTTGATTTAAAAAGCTTTGTTTGAATGTGTTTGACTTTCATTTGATTCAATCAGCTTTTTTTGAATGCATTTAACTTTTATTTGATTCAAAAATATTTGTTTGAATGTGTTTGACTTTCATTTAATTCAATTAGCTTTGCTTGAATGTGTTTAACTTTCATTTGATTCAAATAGCTTTGTAGAATGCATATGACTTTCATTTTATTAAATTAGCTTTGTTGAATGCATTTGACTTTCATTTGATTTAAAACGCTTTGTTTGAAAGTGTTTGACTTTCATTTTGTTTAATAAGCTTTCTTTGAATGTGTTTGACTTTAATTTGATTCAAAAAGCTTTGTTTGAATTTGTTTGACTTTCATTTGATTCAATTAGCTTTGTTTGAATGTGTTTGACTTCCATTTGATTCGTTTAGCTTTGTAGAATGCATTTAACATTCATTTGATTCAATTAGCTTTGTAGAATGCATTAGACTTTAATTTGATGCAAAAAGCTTTATTTGAATGTGTTTGACTTTCATATGATTCAATTAGCTTGAATCAATTCATTTGACTTTCATTTGATTCAAAAAGCTCTGTTTGAATGTGTTTGACTTTCATTTGACTCAATTAGGTTTGTTTGAATGTGTTTGACTTTCATTTGTTTCAATTACCGTTGTTGAATGCATTTGACTTTCATTTGATTCAAAAAGCTTTGTTTGAATGTGTTTGACTTTCATTTGATTTAAATAGCTTTGTTTAATTGTGTTTGACTTTTATTTGATTCAATTAGCTTTGTAGAATGCATTAGACTTTAATTTGAAGCATAAAGCTTTATTTAAATGTGTTTGACTTTCATATGATTCAATTAGCTTGAATGAATTCTTTTGACTTTCATTTGATTCAAAAAAGCTCTTCACCAATATGGTCAAAGTTCTAATGTTTGCAATGGTCCAAGTAGTCACGGTGAGGTCCAAATTCAAGGCAATGCAAAGGACTTGTTTCTGTCCAAATCATTCCTTAATCCTTTGCACGGTTTTGGTTTGAATGTTTTTACAAGGGTTGCACTTCACTTAGTGTAATTTACCTTGTAGAAGGTATCTAGCAAGTGACGGTTTTCCAAGCTCCAAATACATGTTTAAAGGGCGTCGCTTACAAGCTGATTTGGAGGCGTTTGGGCGTGTTTCATGCTAGCCGTTTGTAAGTTACTTGGGCTGATTAAAGTGGCGTGATTCATGGCACTTGTTGGGCGTAAATTATGGAGTTTGTTGGCTGAACATTGCACCTCAATATTTGGGGGTTATGAAGAATAAAGAGGCGTGAATCAAGGCATTAAAATGGGAGTTACAAAGCTTGAAGAGTGGCTGTTTTGGGCGTGTGTTTATGGCTATTGGAGATGCTCTTTGGATGCTATCTTGGCTGGTCATTTTCCCTTGTTTCAAGCCTAGTCTTTAGGTCTTATAATTAGTTTAATTATGTTTGTAATAAGGTTAAGTGGGACGTGTATTAACCACTTTTTCCCTTAGTTAATTTCCTTTTGGTTATTTCATTTTGTTAATTAAAGTAGGCAAGTGAAAAGGTTGTATTGATGCTATAAATAGCATACTTTGAATGAATGAAAATCATCCAAGATTATTTGCCTAAAACGTGTGTTTTGTTATTTGAAGTGACTTGAGTTTAGTTCACTTTGTTTTCCAAATTTGAGTATCCGAATTTGAAGAGTGTTAGTTTTGGTGAGAGTTCCCAAGATTAGGACTTATAGTTTATGATTTGGTGAGAGTTCCCTCATCTAGACTATCCCAAGCAAACGAGTGAGAGTTCCTCTTTGCTATATCCTTAGCTTAGGGTGAGAGTTCCCCTAACTAAACTGATCACTTGATAATTGAATCTTAAAATCTTTTGAATCTTTTAACTTATCATTGTTGTAACAAGGTTTCTCATCTTGTTTACACATCATTTGGCGCGTCAGGTAGGGGGGAAAAATTTTCTTAAATTTTCCAAAGGGTCGAATACCTACATACCATGGGAGAGAATTAAGACTTGAGGACAGCTTTGGAAGCTCTTAATCGATCCATTGCTAGTCAGGAAAGGTTGGCCGAAACCAATGCCAATCTACAAGGGAACCTTGCTGCCTTGATGGCAAGGCTCATGAACGAGCAAGATAGGAGAGATCAAGGTGAAGACCCTCCACCTAGGAGGGAGGATAGGAGTCTCAAAGTGGACGTTCCTGCCTTTGATGGGACACTTGATCCGGAGAAGTACTCGGAGTGGGAGAAATCCTTGGAAAGGTACTTTGAGTACAAGGACATCCATGAGACGGTTCAACAGTACAAGATAGCCAAAGTCAAACTGAAGGGCTATGGTGACAGTTGGTTGCAAGGAGAACAAAGGGGGCGTACCCTTAGGGGTAAGGCTCACATTTCCACTTGGGAAAAGCTGAAGAAAAGAATGAGAGATCGTTTCATTCCTCACAATTACAAGCAAAATCAGTATGTGAAGTGGAGTACTCTACAACAAAATGGCGACTCAGTGGAAGACTATATCAAAGAATTTGATAGGCTTGCCATTGTGTGTGAGGTGACTGAAAATGAAGAGCTGAAGTTGGGACGTTTTGTAGCTGGGTTGGATCAAGAGTTACAAGACAAACTTGACGGTTACACTAACCTCACGTTTGTGGAAGCTTGCAAACTTGTGACAAAGTTTGATGCTAAAAAGAAAAGGAAGAAAACGCCTACCACTACTCCAGTGGTACGTAAACCACCCTTCACCTCGAAGGAGGGTTCTTCTTTTAGCAAGCCTAATGAGCCACCTAAGAGGAACACGAAAGACTTCAAGCTTAGTGACATTGTATGTTACAAGTGTGGAGGTAGAGGACATTATAAAAAAGATTGTCCTAATTCAAGAGCCTTAACCATGCAAGAGGTTAAACTCATAGCCACCCAAAGCATCAATTGGGAGGAATTTGAGTCTGAAGAAGAGAAGGAGGTGACCCCGCATGAAAAAGATGAGGAGGAGGACCATTGCTATCCTGAGATGGAGGACAAAACAAACTTGGTGGTTAGGAGAGCATTGCAAGCTCGTGTGGAGGAACCTTTGGCGCCCCAAAGGCAACACATTTTCATCACCAAATGTAAAGTTGGTGACGAGGTATGTGATTTAATTATTGATGGGGCAGTGAGGCTAATACTCAAGGGCGGACCCATGAAGGAACAAGGGGGGACCATTGTCCCCCCACTTTCGGGAAAAAAAAAACAGAGGAAAAAAAATTTTAGGAAAAAAATAAAACTGGAAAAATAGTTATATAAAATTGAGTGTAAAAATAAATAAGAAGTTTGCCTTAGCTAAGTTGGTAGTGGGCTAAAAATAATATGTCAAGAAACCCAATTTTAGGTTTACCTAGATCAGGGTTCGAATCCCCCTTGTAACATCATTTATTTTTTTTTGAGTTTTTTATTTTAAGTTATTTTGACTTTTACCACCCGAAAAAAGCGAAAATTTTGGCATTACCACCTCTATAAGAAAAATTAAATATTACGACCACATAAAAAAAAAAATTGGCTTTTACTACCAATCACCTCCAACTAACGGATTCCGTCCATAAATCCGTTAGGGGTGTATCATGTCCACGTGTCACTATATTATTGGGTTTTGTTTTTTTATTTGTTAATTAATTTATTTTTTTACCGAATAATATTGGTAACAGGTGGATATGATAGGCTCCACTAACGAATTTATGGACTGAATCCGTTAGTTGGCGGTGATTGGTGGTAAAAGTCAATTTTCATTTTTTTATGTGGTGATAAAATAAAACTTTTTTTTATGTGGAGGTGGTAAAAGCAATTAAGTTGTTTTTTGGAGGTGGTAAAAATAAAAAATTCCTTTATTTTAACCAAACCACTCGACTACTTCTTATTCCTATTTCCCAACTATGAGGCACAAATCACCACCCACGCGGTCACGAGTCACAGACTGCAGCGAGCATTTTCGGCAAATGTCAATAACTATATACTAAAAGATACACCAGCAATGACACGTGTCAGTTTCTGGTGTGTCCTTAGTAAAATATAGAAAATTTTCGGCAAATGGCAAATATTCACATTCAATTAACTAATTAATATGGAAAATAGAATAGAAAAATATAATCTTTGTAAATATTTTCAAAAAATACAATCTTCTACTATAAGTTTTTATGTGGCAAACATAATATCCGTTTCAAGGATACAATTGAGACAGACAAAATTAATGACTAAAAACGAGATATTACAATATATAATCACTAATAAATATATACGTACATGATTTTTTTTGTCAATAACCGGACCTAACCTAGTTTGCTAAGAAATTAACATCACAAGATAATATGGCATTCGAATCCCCCTTGTAACATCACTTCTTTTTTGGGGGGGTGTTTTATTTCAGCCATACCAATCGACTACTCCCTTATTCCTATTTTCCAACCAACCCCAAATTACTTGTATTGTATACCCGTTTTTTTTTAAATAGGTTGATGTTAGTTGAATTATCGAAATTGTCCCCCATTGTCAAATTTCTAGGTCCGCCACTACTAATACTGTGTCGAAAACTTTAGTATCTAAATTGGGTCTTACCACCACTAATCATCCACATCCTTACAAATTGAGTTGGTTAGATTCTAATGCTAGTACCGGGGTTAGAAAGCAATGTATGGTGAATTTTTCGATTGGTTCATATCATGATAGTTAATTGTGTGATGTTGTTTTAATGGATGCTTGTCATATTCTTCTTGGTAGACCGTGGCAATCTGATAAAAAATCTATCCATGATGGGTACCATAACACCTACACTATCACTCACCAAGGGAAACAAAAGAAATTGCACCCTTTACCACCCCCACGGCTTTCACAACCACAAAAGTCACAAATTTCTTTATTATCTTGTAAAGAATTTGAGAGGGAGTTTGAAGGTGAGGAAGAGATATTCATGTTGTACTCTAAAGAAATCCATGAAAAATTTGTGAGTCAAAATCCTAAACTTGCAAAATTGATTAAGGAGTTTGAGGATGTTTTTCCTGATGAGTTACCTAAGGGATTACCACCCTTGAGAGGAATTGAGCATCAAATTGATCTCATTCCAGGCGCACCTCTACCAAATAAGCCTGCCTATAGATGTAACCCTTTAGAAACTAAGGAGTTGCAAAGGCAAATCGAAGAATTGATGGGTATGGGCTATGTGCGTGAATCTATGAGTCCATGTGCAGTTCCTGCTTTGTTGGTTCCTAAAAAGGATGGTACTTGGCGTATGTGCATTGATAGTAGAGCTGTTAACAATATTACTATCAAGTACAGATTTCCAATTCCAAGACTGGATGATATGTTGGACGAATTGAGTGGTTCAAATGTATTTTCAAAAGTTGATTTGAGAAGTGGTTACCATCAAATTCGTATGAGGGAAGGTGATGAATGGAAGACTGCATTCAAGACAAAGCATGGGTTGTATGAATGGCTCGTGATGCCGTTTGGATTGACCAATGCACCTAGCACGTTCATGAGATTAATGAACGAGGTGTTGAGGCCATTTCTTGGAAAATTCGTGGTGGTGTACCTTGATGATATCCTTATTTACTCTAAAAATAAGGATGAGCATTTAGATCATTTGTTTCAAGTTTTTTCTGTTTTAAGAACGCAAAAATTGTATGGGAAACTTGAAAAATGTGATTTTATGTTATATGAGGTCACTTTTCTTGGTTACATAGTTTCAGGTGATGGCGTGAAGGTGGATCCTTGCAAGGTTTAAGCAATTCAATCATGGCCTAGTCCGAAAACACTCACGGAGGTCCGTTCTTTCCATGGCCTAGCTTCTTTCTATAGAAGATTTATCAAGAATTTTAGCACACTCATGGCTCCTATAACTGAGTGTACTAAAAAGGGACGTTTGAATGGACTACACAAGCTCAAAAGGCCTTTGAAGAAGTCAAGGAGAAAACGTGCAACACTCCTATTCTTGCACTCCCTGATTTTTCCAAACCATTTGAAGTTGAGTGTGACGCAAGTGGGAAGGGGATTGGAGCAGTTTTGATTCAAGAAGGGCGTCCAATTGCTTATTTCAGTGAAAAGTTGAGTCAAGGCAAGTTGAATTATTCCACCTATGATAAAGAGTTCTATGCTATGGTACGAGCTCTAGATCATTGGTCACATTACTTGAGACCACAACCGTTCATATTGCATTCGGACCATGAATCTTTAAGGTTCATCCATGGCCAAAAGAAGTTGAATTCAAGACATGCTAAATGGGTTGAATTCTTGCAAACATTTAACTATTCCTCTAAATACAAGAGTGCAAAGGCTAATGTTGTTGCGGATGCCTTATCTAGGAGGCATAATTTGCTTGGAGTTGTCGAAGCAAAGGTTCTTGGGTTTGATTTGATCAAAGCATACTACAAGGAGGATGGCGATTTCAATGGAATGATACAGAAATGTGTCCATGGAGTATATGACTTATTTTCCTTACATGATGGATTTCTTTTTAAGGGAAATCGGTTATGCATTCCTAAGTGTCCAATTAGAAGCTTGTTGATTCATGAGGCTCATGGCGGAGGTCTAGCTGGTCACGTGGGGATTCAAAAAACAATGGAGCTTCTTCAAGCTCACTTTTATTGGCCGAAAATGTTAGCCACGGTTCATCATGTGGTTAGTCGTTGTTCTACTTGTCAAAGGGCCAAGATGGTGTTTCACAAAGGTCTCTACAAGCCTTTGCCAGTTCCGGAAAGACCTTGGGAGGATGTGAGCATGGATTTCATTGTGGCTTTACCTAGAACTCAAAGGGGTAAAGACTCAATCATGGTGGTTGTTGATCGGTTTTCGAAAATGGCTCATTTCATTCCTTGTCACAAGACCGAAGATGCTATGAAAGTGGCTAAGTTATACTTTGAAGAAGTGGTTCGTTTTTCATGGGGTGCCACGCACCATTGTGTCCGATCGTGATACAAAATTTCTTAGTCATTTTTGGAAATCAATATGGCGCCTAATGGGAACAAAGCTCCTGTTTTCTACTTCACACCATCCACAAACCGATGGACAAACTGAAGTGGTGAATAGAATACTGGGTTCTTTGCTTAGGACCTTGGTTAGTAAGAGTGCTAAGGATTGGGATGTCAAGCTAGCTCATGCCGAGTTTGCTTACTGATGTGGATTCTAACCCCTTGTTTAGTCAAGATTTTAGAAAATCCACAATCTTGAAGTAACGATCCAATCTTGAAGGATTTCTTTAAGATTGAATAAAAACGAACCGATATTTCTCCTCACAAGATCACTCCTGAAACTTATGATTCGAATCCCCAATTAATTAACCCACTCCTGGACGCTAATTATTTTGAGATTAAACTCTTAGCCTACTCCTAGACACTAAGTGTTTAATGTTCTAATCTTCAACCAACTCCTTGAATTGAAAACTAGCAAAAGAATTTGTAAGCAATTAAGCAAAACAAACAATAAACTTGTATTAAATTTTCTGGTTTTGATATCTTCTTCAAAGCCACGAAAATAAGCTTTTAAAAGCCTCAAAAGAGGTCTCCTAGTCCTCCTAGAAGTAGAAGATCTAACCTAGATAGGATTCTAATAATCCTACATAAGATAGAATTTCAATCCTATCAAAGATAAGATTGCTAGGTAGTTTATTCCTAATCAAACTCTAACTAACTAAAAACTTTCCTAATCACCTTATGAAGTTTTATAGCAACTAAATGACAGAAAAATAACTTATCCTAATTGCTTAAACCAAGAAAAACCCTTTCAAGTGAAAGGTAAAAACTTGCAAGCAAAACTCTAGAAAAAACTAAGTAAAGAAAATCTTTCTTTTTGTACTGCCGCCGAACTACCACCTCACGCGCCTCCATCCTCGACACGCGCCCCACACCGTGTAGCTGGACTCAGGCCGGAGCTAGGAAGACGGCGCGTGGCACCCAGATCGGCGCGTCGCCACCGCTGTTGTCGTCGGAACCCAACTGGTCCTTGACTTCTTCTTCAATGGCTGCGCATGTTAACCATTCTTGATTCTTTGCTCCAAGCTCGAACCCTAATGGCCTTAAAACCAATATGATTGGCTCTTCAAAAGAATTTCCCTCTTGATCCACATCATTCTCCCCCTCTTCAAAAGAATTTGTCCTCAAATTCGCATCATCCATGTAAGGAGAACAATTCCATGAAACATCCAAATTCGACGAATACAAGCCAAAAGAACTATTACATCAATGCTAGCAATTTTAAGCAATGTAACAACATCACCACGAGCAAGGCAATATTTTAGAAACAACCAATTCTCAATTTGGTCCTTGGTCTTCGAAGTTGACCATAAGAACACTTTAGGCTTCATGATATTTTTCTCATGTATGACTAACAATTTCTTCTCTTTATGCATGCCTAATGAATCCACCACTTCTAAAGAAACATTAAATTATTATCTTGATTCACGAATGGCTCTCAATAGTATCAAAAACCTTTTCCGACACCACCATTGGTAGATCATTATGAATAATCTGATCTTGAACAACGTCACACACAATTGGAACATCAATTGTTTCACTCACCTTTTCTTCGAGCTCTTTAGCACCTACATGTTCTTTCTTCTTATCCTTTTGACAATCTTCCTCCATCTCTTTAACTTTAACGCGGCATGGAGTAATAGTTAAAGGCATAAGTTTGAACCTCTTGTTTCCCACCTTGACCGAATATGTGTTGGCCACACCATCATGTTTAACATGTCGATCAAATTGCCATGGTCTCCCTAAAAGAAGGTGACAAGCACTCATAGGAATAATATCACACCATAACTCTTCCTTGTAATTGCGAATGGAGAAATTCACCAAAGCTTGTTGTTCTACATGAAAACTCATAGAATTATCTAGCAACCAACTTATATGGTTTTTCATGATCTCTTGTAGGAAGTTGGAGTTTAGTAACCATCTCTGTAGACGCTACATTGGTCACGAACCACTATCAATGATCACCCTACAAGTTCTATCAACAACTTTGCATCGAGTATGAAACAAACTATCTTGTTGACCTTGAAAAATAATTTCTTCATGTAAATTCAGTCGCTCCATAAGCATATGTTTGTTACCAAAGCCAAAATCTACGTTATCATCTTCATGTTTTTTCTTCTTTTTATGACCTTGAAGTAACTTTGCAAATTCATCCATAGATTTGCTCAAAGCTTCCTCCATAATTATAAGACAAAAACAGACTTAAAAGACCCCAAAACACACAGGAATAACCCTCAAAAATCGCAACACAACTTGGAAGAAAATCGCACACAAAGAGCAGTAAGTATTAAATCGGACCAAAACTGACACAGTTGCGGAAAACAGTCCAGTTTAATAGCACACGAACTCGAAAAATTCCGAAATTTCACAGGCAGAAAGTAGACAAATTTCACCCAAAATCAAAAAAGAATCACCTGAAAAGACCTTGTAACGAAGGAGAACGAGCCTTCTGAAGTTGACAGAAAAACTGGTTATCCGAGAACAAGTGCGATTTGATGAACGAAGTGTTGAACGATCAAAACCCCTGAAATCTGATACCAATTTGATGTGGTATCACACAAGCTCTGATACCAATTTGATGTGGATTCTAACCCCTTGTTTAGTCAAGATTTTTAGAAAATCCACAATCTTGAAGTAACGATCCAATCTTGAAGGATTTCTTTAAGATTGAATAAAAACGAACCGATATTTCTCCTCACAAGATCACTCCTGAAACTTATGATTCGAATCCCCAAATTTAATTAACCCACTCCTGGACGCTAATTATTTTGAGATTAAACTCTTAGCCTACTCCCTAGACACTAGTGTTTTAATGTTCTAATCTTCAACCAACTCCTTGAATTGAAAACTAGCAAAAGAATTTGTAAGCAATTAAGCAAAACAAACAATAACTTGTATTAAATTTTCTGGTTTTGATATCTTCTTCAAAGCCACGAAAATAAGCTTTTAAA
>NW_018743320.1:0-12791 GCF_001683475.1 Chenopodium quinoa
GTTTGAATTTCATTTAATTCAATTTGCTTTGTAGAATGCATTTCACTTTCATTTGATTTATATAGCTTTGTTTGAATGTGTTTGACTTTCATTTAAATTTAAAAAGCTTTTTTGGAATGTGTTTGACTTTCATTTGATTTAAAAGACTTTGTTTGAATGTGTTTGACTTTCATTTGATTCAACTAGCTTTTTAGAATGTATTTTATTTAATTAGCTTTGATTGAATTTATTTGACTCTTATTTGATTCAAACAGCTTTGTTTGAATGTGTTTGACTTTCATTTGATTCAATTAGCTTTGTAGAATGTATTTGACTTTCATTTGAATCAAATAACTTTGTTGACTGTGTTTGACTTTCATTTGATTCAATTAGCTTTGTAGAATGTATTTGACATTCATTTAATTAAATAGCTTTGTTTGAATGTGTTTGACTTTCATTTGGTTCAATAGCTTTGTTTGAATGTGTTTGACTTTCATTTGATTCAATTAGCTTTGTAGAATGTATTTGACTTTCATTTGATTCAAATAGCTTTGTTTGAATGTGTTTGACTTTCAATTGATTCAATAGCTTTGTAGAATGTATTTTACTGTCCTTTGATTCAAATAGCTTTGTTTGAATGTGTTTGAATTTCATTTAATTCAATTTGCTTTGTAGAATGCATTTCACTTTCATTTGATTTTATATAGCTTTGTTTGAATGTGTTTGACTTTCATTTAAATTAAAAAACTTTTTTTGAATGTGTTTGACTTTCATTTGATTTAGAAGGCTTTGTTTGAATGTGTTTGACTTTCATTTGATTCAATTAGCTTTGTTTGATTTATTTGACTCTCGTTTGATTCAAATAGCTTTGTTTGAATGTGTTTGACTTTCATTTTATTCAATTAGCTTGGTAGAATGTATTTGACTTTCATTTGAGTTAAATAACTTTGTTTGACTGTGTTTGACTTTCATTTGTTTCAATTTGCTTTGTAGAATGTATTTGACTTTCATTTTATTCAAATAGCTTTGTTTGAATATGTTTGACTTTCATTTGATTCAATTAGCTTTGTAGAATGTATTTGACTTTCATTTGATTCAAATAGCTTTATTTGAATGTGTTTGACTTTAATTTGATTCAATTAGCTTTGTAGAATGTATTTGACTTTCATTTGATTCAGAATCTTTGTTTGAATGTGTTTGACTTTCATTTGATTCAAATAGCTTTGTTTGAATGTGTTTGACTTTCATTTGATTCAATTAGCTTTGTAGAATATATTTGACTTTCATTTGAGTTAAATAACTTTGTTTGACTTTGTTTGACTTTCATTTGTTTCAATTTGCTTTGTAGAATGTATTTGACTTTCATTTTATTCAAATAGCTTTGTTTGAATGTGTTTGACTTTCATTTGATTCAATTAGCTTTATAATGTATTTGACATTCATTTAATTAAAATAGCTTTGTTTGAATGTGTTTGAATTTCATTTGGTTCATTTAGCTTGTTTGAATGTGTTTGACTTTCATTTGATTCAATTAGCTTTGTAGAATGTATTTGACTTTCATTTGATTCAAATAGCTTTGTTTGAATGTGTTTGACTTTCAATTGATTCAATTAGCTTTGTAGAATGTATTTTATTGTCCTTTGATTCAAATAGCTTTGTTTGAATGTGTTTGAATTTCATTTAATTCAATTTGCTTTGTAGAATGCATTTCACTTTCATTTGATTTATATAGCTTTGTTTGAAGGTGTTTGACTTTCATTTAAATTAAAAAACTTTTTTTGAATGTATTTGACTTTCATTTGATTTAAAAGGCTTTGTTTGAATGTGTTTGACTTTCATTTGATTCAATTAGCTTTGTAGAATGTATTTTACTTTTATTTGATTTAATTAGCTTTGTTTGATTTATTTGACTCTCGTTTGATTCAAATAGCTTTGTTTGAATGTGTTTGACTTTCATTTTATTCAATTAGCTTTGGTAGAATGTATTTGACTTTCATTTGATGTTAAATAACTTTGTTTTGACTGTGTTTGACTTTCATTTGTTTCAATTTGCTTTGTAGAATGTATTTGACTTTCATTTTATTCAAATAGCTTTGTTTGAATATCTTTGACTTTCATTTGATTCAATTAGCTTTGTAGAATGTATTTGACTTTCATTTGATTCAAAATAGCTTTATTTGAATGTGTTTGACTTTAATTTGATTCAATTAGCTTTGTAGAATGTATTTGACTTTCATTTGATTCAGAATCTTTGTTTGAATGTGTTTGACTTTCATTTGATTCAAATAGCTTTGTTTGAATGTGTTTGACTTTCATTTTGATTCAATTAGCTTGGTAGAATGTATTTGACTTTCATTTGAGTTAAATAACTTTGTTTGACTGTGTTTGACTTTTATTTGATTCAATTAGCTTTGTAGAATGCATTTCACTTTCATTTGATTTATATAGCTTTGTTTGAATGTGTTTGACTTTAATTTGATTCAAATAGCTTTGTTTGAATGTGTTTGACTTTCATTTGATTTAATTAGCTTTGTAGAATGTATTTGATTTTCATTTGAGTCAAATAACTTTGTTTGACTGTGTTTGACTTTCATTTGTTTCAATTTGCTTTGTAGAATGTATTTGACTTTCATTTTCTTCAAATAGCTTTGTTTTGAATGTGTTTGACTTTCATTTTGATTCAATTAGCTTTGTAGAATGTATTAGAAATTCATTTAATTAAAATAGCTTTTGTTTGAATGTGTTTGACTTTCATTTGATTCAATTAGATTTGTTTGAATGTGTTTAACTTTCATTTGATTCAATTAGATTTGTAGAATGTATTTGACTTTCATTTGATTCAAATAGCTTTGTTTGATGTGTTTGACTTTCAATTGATTCAATTAGCTTTGTAGAATGTATTTTAACTGTCATTTGATTCAAATAGCATTGTTTGAATGTGTTTGAATTTCATTTAATTCAATTTGCTTTGTAGAATGCATTTCACTTTCATTTGATTTATATAGCTTTGTTTGAATGTGTTTGACTTTCATTTAAAATAAAAAAGCTTTTTTGAATGTGTTTTGACTTTTATTTGATTTAAAAGACTTTGTTTAAATGTGTTTGACTTTCATTTGATTCAATTAGCTTTGTAGAATGTATTTGACTGTCATTTGATTCAAAGAGCTTTTGTTTGAATGTGTTTGAATTTCATTTAATTTAATTTGCTTTGTAGAATGTATTTCACTTTCATTTGATTTATAAAGCTTTGTTTGAATGTGTTTGACTTTCATTTAAATTAAAAAAGCTTTTTTTTGAATGTGTTTGACTTTTCATTTGTTTTAAAAAGGCTTTGTTTGAATGTGTTTGACTTTCATTTGATTCAATTAGCTTTGTAGAATGTATTTGACATTCATTTGATTTAAATAGCTTTATTTGAATGTGTTTGACTTTCATTTGATTCAATTAGCTTTGTAGAATGTATTTGACTTTCATTTGATTCGAAGACTTTGTTTGAATTGTGTTTGACTTTCATTTTTGATTTCAATTAGCTTTGCAGAATGTATTAGACATTTATTTAATTAAAATAGCTTTGTTTGAATGTGTTTGACTTTCATTTGATACAATTAGCTTTGTAGAACGTATTTAAATTTCATTTGATTCAAATAGCTTTGTTTTGAATGTGTTTTGACTTTCATTTGATTCAATTAGCTTTGTTGAATGTATTTGACTTTCACTTGACTCAAATATCTTTGTTTAACTGTGTTTTGACTTTCATTTGTTTTCAATTTGCTTTGTAGAATGTATTTGACTTTCATTTTCTTCAAATAGCTTTGTTTGAATATGTTTGACTTTCATTTGGTTCAATTAGCTTTGTAGAATGTATTTGACATTCATTTAATTTAAATAGATTTGTTTGAATGTGTTTGACTTTCATTTGATTCAATTAGCTTTGTAGAATGTATTTTACTTTTTATTTGATTTAATTAGCTTTGTTTGAATTTATTTGACTCTCATTTGATTCAAATAGCTTTGTTTGAATGTGTTTGACTTTCATTTGATTCAATTAGCTTTGTAGAATGTATTTGACTTTCATTGATTTTAAATAGCTTTATTTGAATGTGTTTGACTTTCATTTGATTCAATTAGCTTTGTTAGAATGTATTTGACTTTCATTTGATTCGAATCTTTGTTTGAATGTGTTTGACTTTCATTTTGATTCAATTAGCTTTGTTTGAATGTGTTTGACTTTAAATTTAATTCAATTAGCTTTGTAGAATGTATTAGGACATTTTATTTGATTTAATTAGCTTTTGTTTGACATGTATTTGACTCTCATTTGATTCAAATAGCTTTGTTTGAATGTGTTTGACTTTCATTTATTTCAAATAGCTTTGTTTGAATGTGATTGACTTTCATTTGATTCAATTAGCTTTTGTAGAATGTTTTTGACTTTCATTTGATTCAATTAGCTTTTTTGAATGTGTTTGACTTTCATTTGATTCAATTAGCTTTGTTGAATGTATTTGACTTTCATTTGATTCAATTAGCTTTGTTTGAATGTGTTTGACTTTCATTTGATTCAATTAGCTTTGTAGAATGTAATTTGACATTCATTTAATTTAATTTGCTTTGTAGAATGCATTTCACTTTCATTTGATTTATATAGCTTTGTTTGAATGGTGTTTGACTTTCATTTAAATTAAAAAGCTTTTTTTGAATGTGTTTGACTTTCATTTGTTTTAAAATTAAAAAGCTTTTTTTTTGAATGTGTTTGACTTTCATTTGATTTAAAAGGCTTTGTTTTGAATGTGTTTGACTTTCATTTGATTCAATTAGCTTTATAGAATGTATTTTACTTTTATTTGACTTATTTAGCTTTGTTTGAATTTATTTGACTCTCCTTTGATTCAAATTGCTTTGTTTGAATGTGTTTGACTTTCATTGATTCAAATAGCTTTGTTGTTTTGACTTTCATTTGATTCAATTAGCTTTGTAGAATGTATTTGACTTTCATTTGAGTCAAATAACTTTGTTTGACTGTGTTTGACTTTCATTTGTTTCAATTTGCTTTGTAGAATGTATTTGACTTTCATTTTCTTCAAATAGCTTTGTTCGAATGTGTTTGACTTTCATTTGATTCAATTAGCTTTGTAGAATGTATTTGACATTCATTTAATCAAATTAGCTTTGTTTGAATGTGTTAGACTTTCATTTGATTCAATTAGCTTTGTTTAAATATGTTTGACATTCAGTTGATTAAATTAGCTTTGTAGAATGTATTTGACTTTCATTTGATTCAAATAGCTTTGTTTTTGAATGTGATTGACTTTCAATTGATTCAATTAGCTTTGTAGAATGTGTTTGACTCTCATTTGATTCAAATAGCTTTGTTTGAATGTGTTGGAGTTTCATTTAGACCAATTTGCTTTTTAGAATGCATTTCACTTTCATTTGATTTATATAGCTTTGTTTGAATGTGTTTGACTTTCATTAAAATTAAAAAGCTTTTTTTGAATGTGTTTGAACTTTCATTTGATTTAAAAGGCTTTGTTTGAATGTGTTTGACTTTCATTTGATTCAATTAGCTTTATAGAATGTTTTTTACTTTTATTTGATTTATTTAGCTTTGTTTGAATTTATTTGACTCTCCTTTGATTCAAATTGCTTTGTTTTGAATGTGTTTGACTTTCATTTGATTCAATTAGCTTTGTAGAATGTATTTGACTTTCATTTGATTCAAATAGCTTTATTTGAATGTGTTTGACTTTCATTTGATTCAATTAGCTTCGTTGAATGTATTTGACTTTCATTTGATTCAAAATCTTTGTTTGAATGTGTTTGACTTTCATTTGATTCAAATAGCTTTGTTTGAATGCGTTTGACTTTCATTTGATTCAATTAGCTTTGTAGATTGTATTTGACATTCATTTGAGTCAAATAACTTTGTTTGACTGTGTTTGACTTTCATCTGTTTCAATTTGCTTTGTAGAATGTATTTGACTTTCATTTTCTTCAAATAGCTTTGTTTTGAATGTGTTTGACTTTCGTCTGAATTGAAGGCATCTCAATTACTACCTAAGGCCATTTGATTCAATTAGCTTTGTAGAATGTATTTGACATTCATTTAATTAAAATAGCTTTGTTTGAATGTGTTTGACTTTCATTTGATTCAATTAGCTTTGTAGAATGTATTTGACATTCATTTAATTAAAATAGCTTGGTTTGAATGTGTTTGACTTTCATTTGATTCAATTAGCTTTGTTTGAATGTGTTTAACTTTCATTTGATTCAATTAGCTTTGTAGAATGTATTTGACTTTCATTTGATTCAAATAGCTTTGTTTGAATGTGTTTGACTTTCAATTGATTCAATTAGCTTTGTAGAATGTATTTGACTTTCATTTGATTCAAATAGCTTAGTTTGAATGTGTTTGACTTTCAATTGATTCAATTAGCTTTGTAAAATGTATTTTACTGTCATTTGATTCAAATAGCTTTGTTTGAATGTGTTTGAATTTCATTTAATTTAATTTGCTTTGTAGAATGCATTTCACTTTCACTTGATTTATATAGCTTTGTTTGAATGTGTTTGACTTTCATTTAAATTAAAAAGCTTTTTTTGAATGTGTTTGACTTTCATTTGATTTAAAAGACTTTGTTTGAATGTGTTTTGACTTTCATTTGATTCTATTAGCTTTGTAGAATGTATTTTATTTTTATTTTTATTTAATTAGCTTTGATTGAATTTATTTGACTCTCATTTGATTCAAACAGCTTTGTTTGAATGTGTTTGACTTTCATTTGATTCAATTAGCTTTGTAGAATGTATTTGACTTTCATTTGAATCAAATAACTTTGTTTGACTGTGTTTGACTTTTCATTTGATTCAATTTGCTTTGTAGAATGTATTTGACTTTCATTTTCTTCAAATAGCTTTGTTTGAATGTGTTTGACTTTCATTTGATTCAATTAGCTTTGTAGAATGTATTTGACTTTCATTTGATTCAAATAGCTTTGTTTGAATGTGTTTGACTTTCAATTGATTCAATTAGCTTTGTAGAATGTGTTTGACTGTCATTTGATTCAAATAGCTTTGTTTGAATGTGTTTGAATTTCATTTAGATCAATTTGTTTTGTAGAATGCATTTCACTTTCATTTGATTTATATAGCTTTGATTAGAATGTGTTTGACTTTCATTAAAATTAAAAAGCTTTTTTTGAATGTGTTTGACTTTCATTTGATTTAAAAGGCTTTGTTTGAATGTGTTTGACTTTCATTTGATTCAATTAGCTTTGTAGAATGTATTTTACTTTTATTTGATTTAATTAGCTTTGTTTGAATTTATTTGACTCTACTTTGATTCAAATAGCTTTGTTTGAATGTGTTTGACTTTCATTTGACTCAATTAGCTTTGTAGAATGTATTTGACTTTCATTTGATTCATATAGCTTTATTTGAATGTGTTTGACTTTCATTTGATTCAATTAGCTTTGTAGAATGTATTTGACTTTCATTTGATTCAAAATCTTTGTTTGAATGTGTTTGACTTTCATTTGATTCAATTAGCTTTGTTTGAATGTGTTTGACTTTCATTTAATTCAAATTAACTTTGTAGAATGTATTTGACTTTCATTTGAGTCAAATAACTTTGTTTGACTTTGTTTGACTTTTATATGATTCAATTTGCTTTGTAGAATGTATTTGACTTTTCATTTTCTTCAAATAGCTTTGTTTGAATGTGTTTAACTTTCATTTGATTCAATTAGCTTTGTAGAATGTATTTGACATTCATTTAATTAAAATAGCTTTGTTTGAATGTGTTTGACTTTCATTTGATTCAATTAGCTTTGTTTGAATGTGTTTGACTTTCATTTTGATTCAATTAGCTTTGTAGAATGTATTTGACTTTCATTTGATTCAAATAGCTTTGTTTGAATGTGTTTGACTTTCAATTGATTCAATTAGCTTTGTAGAATGTATTTTACTGTCCTTTGATTCAAATAGCTTTGTTTGAATGTGTTTGAATTTCATTTAATTCAATTTGCTTTGTAGAATGCATTTCACTTTCAGTTGATTTATATATCTTTGTTTGAATGTGTTTGACTTTCATTTAAATTAAAAAACTTTTTTTGAATGTGTTTGACTTTCATTTGATTTAAAAGGCTTTGTTTGAATGTGTTTGACTTTCATTTGATTCAATTAGCTTTGTAGAATGTATTTTACTTTTATTTGATTTAATTAGCTTTGTTTGAATTTTTTTGATTCTCCTTTGATTCAAATAGCTTTTTTGAATATGTTTGACTTTCATTTGATTCAATTAGCTTTGTAGAATGTATTTGACTTTCATTTAATTCAAATAGCTTTATTTGAATGTGTTTGACTTTCATTTGATTCAATTAGCTTTGTAGAATGTATTTGACTTTCATTTGATTCAAATAGCTTTGTTTGAATGTGTTTGACTTTCATTTGATTCAAATAGCTTTGTTTGAATGTGTTAGACTTTCATTTGATTCAATTAGCTTTGTAGAATGTATTTAACTTTCATTTTGAGTTAAATAACTTTGTTTGACTGTGTTTGACTTTCATTTGTTTCAATTTGCTTTGTAGAATGTATTTGACTTTCATTTTCTTCAAATAGCTTTGTTTGAATGTGTTTGACTTTAATTTAATTCAATTAGCTTTGTAGAATGTATTATACTTTTATTTGATTTAATTAGCTTTGTTTGGATGTATTTGACTCTCATTTGATTCAAATAGCTTTGTTTGAATGTGTTTGACTTTCATTTTATTCAAATAGCTTTGTTTGAATGTGTGTTGACTTTCATTTGATTCAATTAGTTTTGTAGAATGTATTTGACATTCATTTAATTAAAATAGCTTTGTTTGAACGTGTTTGACTTTCATTTGCTTCAATTAACTTTGTTTGAATGTGTATGACTTTCATTTGATTCAATTAGATTTGTAGAATGTATTTGACTTTCAATTGATTCAATTAGCTTTGTTTGAATGTATTTGACTTTCATTTTCTTCAAATAGCTTTGTTTGAATGTGTTTGACTTTCATTTGATTCAATTAGCTTTGTAGAATGTATTTGACTTTCATTTGATTCAAATAGCTTTGTTCGAATGTGTTTGACTTTCAATTGATTCAATTAGCTTTGTAGAATGTGTTTGACTGTCATTTGATTCAAATAGCTTTGTTAGAATGTGTTTGAATTTCATTTAGATTAATTTGCTTTGTAGAATGCATTTCACTTTCATTTAATTTATATAGCTTTGTTTGAATGTGTTTGACTTTCATTTAAAATAAAAAGCTTTTTTTGAATGTGTTTGACTTTCATTTGATTTAAAAGGCTTTGTTTGAATGTGTTTGACTTTCATTTGATTCAATTAGCTTTGTAGAATGTATTTACTTTTATTTGATTTAATTAGCTTTGTTTGAATTTATTTGACTCTCCTTTGATTCATATAGCTTTGTTTGAATGTGTTTGACTTTCATTTGACTCAATTAGCTTTGTAGAATGTATTTGACTTTCATTTGATTCATATAGCTTTATTTGAATGTGTTTGACTTTCATTTGATTCAATTAGCTTTGTAGAATGTATTTGACTTTCATTTGATTCAAAATCTTTGTTTGAATGTGTTTGACTTTCATTTGATTCAATTAGCTTTGTTTGAATGTGTTTGACTTTCATTTAATTCAATTAGCTTTGTAGAATGTATTTGACTTTCATTTGAGTCAAATAACTTTGTTTGACTGTGTTTGACTTTTATATGATTCAATTTGCTTTGTAGAATGTATTTGACTTTCATTTTCTTCAAATAGCTTTGTTTGAATGTGTTTGACTTTCATTTGGTTCAATTAGCTTTTGTAGAATGTATTTGACATTCATTTAATTAAAATAGCTTTGTTTGAATGTGTTTGACTTTCATTTGATTCAATTAGCTTTGTTTGAATGTGTTTGACTCTCATTTGATTCAATTAGCTTTTTAGAATGTATTTGACTTTCATTTGATTCAAATAGCTTAGTTTGAATGTGTTTGACTTTCAATTGATTCAATTAGCTTTGTAAGAATGTATTTTACTGTCCTTTGATTCAAATAGCTTTGTTTGAATGTGTTTGAATTTCATTTAATTCAATTTGCTTTGTATAATGCATTTCACTTTCATTTGATTTATATAGCTTTGTTTGAATGTGTTTGACTTTCAGTTAAATTAAAAAAACTTTTTTTGAATGTGTTTGACTTTCATTTGATTTAAAAGGCTTTGTTTGAATGTGTTTGACTTTCATTTGATTCAATTAGCTTTGTAGAATGTATTTTACTTTTATTTGATTTAATTAGCTTTGTTTGAATTTATTTGACTCTCCATTGATTCAAATAGCTTTGTTTGAATGTGTTTTGACTTTCATTTGATTCAATTAGCTTTGTAGAATGTATTTGACTTTCATTTGATTCAAATAGCTTTATTTGAATGTGTTTGACTTTCATTTGATTCAATTAGCTTTGTAGAGTGTATTTGACTTTCATTTGATTCAAAATCTTTGTTTGAATGTGTTTGACTTTCATTTGATTCAATTAGCTTTGTTTGAATGTGTTTGACTTTCATTTAATTCAATTAGCTTTGTAGAATGTATTTGACTTTCATTTGAGTCAAATAACTTTGTTTGACTGTGTTTGACTTTCATTTGTTTCAATTTGCTTTGTAGAATGTATTTGACTTTCATTTTATTCAAATAGCTTTGTTTGAATGTGTTTGACTTTCATTTGATTCAATTAGCTTTATAAAATGTATTGGACATTCATTTAATTAAAATAGCTTTGTTTGAATGTGTTTTTGACTTTCATTTGATTCAATTATCTTTGTTTGAATGTGTTTGACTTTCATTTGATTCAATTAGCTTTGTAGAATGTATTTGACTTTCATTTGATTCAAAATAGCTTTGTTTGAATGTGTTTGACTTTCAATTGATTCAATTAGCTTTGTAGAATGTATTTTACTGTCATTTGATTCAAATAGCTTTGTTTGAATGTGTTTGAATTTCATTTAATTCAATTTGCTTTGTAGAATGCATTTCACTTTCATTTGATTTATATAGCTTTGTTTGAATGTGTTTGACTTTCATTTAAATTAAAAAGCTTTTTTGGAATGTGTTTGACTTTCATTTGATTTAAAAGACTTTGTTTGAATGTGTTTGACTTTCATTTGATTCAACTAGCTTTTTAGAATGTATTTTATTTTATTTTATTAATTAGCTTTGATTGAATTTATTTGACTCTTATTTGATTCAAAAGCTTTGTTTGAATGTGTTTGACTTTCATTTGATTCAATTAGCTTTGTAGAATGTATTTGACTTTCATTTGAATCAAATAACTTTGTTTGACTGTGTTTGACTTTCATTTGATTCAATTAGCTTTGTAGAATGTATTTGACATTCATTTAATTAAAATAGCTTTGTTTGAATGTGTTTGACTTTCATTTGGTTCAATTAGCTTTGTTTGAATGTGTTTGACTTTCATTTGATTCAATTAGCTTTGTAGAATGTATTTGACTTTCATTTGATTCAAATAGCTTTGTTTGAATGTGTTTGACTTTCAATTGATTCAATAGCTTTGTAGAATGTATTTTACTGTCCTTTGATTCAAATAGCTTTGTTTGAATGTGTTTGAATTTCATTTAATTCAATTTGCTTTGTAGAATGCATTTCACTTTCATTTGATTATATGCTTTGTTTGAATGTGTTTGACTTTCATTTAAATTCTTTTTTTGAATGTGTTTGACTTTCATTTGATTTTTTTGTTTGAATGTGTTTGACTTTCATTTGATTCAATTAGCTTTGTTTGATTTATTTGACTCTCGTTTGATTCAAATAGCTTTGTTTGAATGTGTTTGACTTTCATTTTATTCAATTAGCTTGGTAGAATGTATTTGACTTTCATTTGAGTTAAATAACTTTGTTTGACTGTGTTTGACTTTTATTTGATTCAATTAGCTTTGTAGAATGCATTTCACTTTCATTTGATTTAATAGCTTTGTTTGAATGTGTTTGACTTTAATTTGATTCAAATAGCTTTGTTTGAATGTGTTTGACTTTCATTTGATTTAATTAGCTTTGTAGAATGTATTTGATTTCATTTGAGTCAAATAACTTTGTTTGATTGACTTTCATTTGTTTCAATTTGCTTTGTAGAATGTATTTGACTTTCATTTTCTTCAAATAGCTTTGTTTGAATGTGTTTGACTTTCATTTGATTCAATTAGCTTTGTAGAATGTATTGAAATTCATTTATTAAAATAGCTTTGTTTGAATGTGTTTGACTTTCATTTGATTCAATTAGATTTGTTTGAATGTGTTTAACTTTCATTTGATTCAATTAGATTTGTAGAATGTATTTGACTTTCATTTGATTCAAATAGCTTTGTTTGAATGTGTTTGACTTTCAATTGATTCAATTAGCTTTGTAGAATGTATTTTACTGTCATTTGATTCAAATAGCATTGTTTGAATGTGTTTGAATTTCATTTAATTCAATTTGCTTTGTAGAATGCATTTCACTTTCATTTGATTTATATAGCTTTGTTTGAATGTGTTTGACTTTCATTTAAATTAAAAAGCTTTTTTGAATGTGTTTACTTTTATTTGATTTAAAAGACTTTGTTTGAATGTGTTTGACTTTCATTTGATTCAATTAGCTTTGTAGAATGTATTTTATTTTTATTTTATTTAATTAGCTTTGATGAATTTATTTGACTCTCATTTGATTCAAACAGCTTTGTTTGAATGTGTTTGACTTTCATTTGATTCAATTAGCTTTGTAGAATGTATTTG